>NW_024609353.1:97500-146864 GCF_018296145.1 Oncorhynchus tshawytscha
CCTGACCCCTGACCCCTGACTCCAGGTGAAGTTTCCCAAAGGGACAGGTCTAGGATCAGCTCTCCCTCCCCCTAATCCTACCCTTAACGGTTAGTGGGAAGAATGCTACATGAACCCAGGATCAGCGTGTCGAGGTAACTTCACCCTCCAACATACCCTGTAATCACAACTGACCGCTGATCTCACCTGTGGGGAAGATGTGCCTTCTGGGGGCTCTGTGACTTCACTTCCTGGTCCGCCAGCTGCTCCCGAGGCTGTGGAAGTGGAATGTTCTCCTCTGCGATGCTGGACTTTCTCTCTTCCCTCTTCTTCTTCCACTTGCTCTGATGTCATCATCGCGACAGAACAGAACAGAGCCATTCGTAAAACTGACTGACTGGATTGCATCCCAAATGGCACCCTATTCCCTACATAGTGCACTACTTTTGACCAGAGCCCTTATATAGGGAATAGGGTGCCATTTGGGATGCAAACCAACCAGTCAGTCAGTCAGTCAGTCAGAGGAACCTGGGTATAAAACCAGTGGAACCAGTACGGAAATACCACCAAATCTCCTGTACACTCCAGTGGGTGTATCCCGCGCGGCATGTGGAGAACATTATCTAAATAACTGGTTTATTTACTTCCATATTGGACGTTCTAGGTGTTCATTGTATTTCCCTTTCATATTGGACGTTCTAGGTGTTCATTGTATTCCCCTTTCATATTGGACGTTCTAGGTGTTCATTGTATTCCCCTTTCATATTGGACGTTCTAGGTGTTCATTGTATTCCCCTTTCATATTGGACGTTCTAGGTGTTCATTGTATTCCCCTTTCATATTGGACGTTCTAGGTGTTCATTGTATTCCTCTTTCATATTGGACGTTCTAGGTGTTCATTGTATTCCCCTTTCATATTGGACGTTCTAGGTGTTCATTGTATTCCTCTTTCATATTGGACGTTCTAGGTGTTCCTTGTATTCCTCTTTCATATTGGACGATCTAGGTGTTCCTTGTATTCCTCTTTCATATTGGACGATCTAGGTGTTCATTGTATTCCTCTTTCATATTGGAAGTTCTAGGTGTTCCTTGTATTCCTCTTTCATATTGGACGTTCTAGGTGTTCCTTGTATTCCTCTTTCATATTGGACGTTCTAGGTGTTCATTGTATTCCTCTTTCATATTGGACGTTCTAGGTGTTCATTGTATTCCTCTTTCATATTGGACGTTCTAGGTGTTCATTGTATTCCCCTTTCATATTGGACGTTCTAGGTGTTCATTGTATTCCCCTTTCATATTGGACGTTCTAGGTGTTCATTGTATTCCCCTTTCATATTGGACGTTCTAAGTGTTCATTGTATTCCCCTTTCATATTGGACGTTCTAGGTGTTCATTGTATTCCCCTTTCATATTGGACGTTCTAGGTGTTCATTGTATTCCCCTTTCATATTGGACGTTCTAGGTGTTCATTGTATTCCCCTTTCATATTGGACGTTCTAGGTGTTCATTGTATTCCCCTTTCATATTGGACGTTCTAGGTGTTCATTGTATTCCCCTTTCATATTGGACGTTCTAGGTGTTCATTGTATTCCCCTTTCATATTGGACGTTCTAGGTGTTCATTGTATTCCTCCAAGGGGTTTTTGAAATGTCAATAAACAGAGAAAAACCTTGCTAGTCCGTATCCTTATGTATCCTGATCTTCCCAGAAATCAGTGACAAGTAAGTAGGGCTTTCTGCTTCCTTATTGGAATACAAAAGGTGCCGGTGAAGATATTGCCAACGCTGGGAGTATTATATTGTGGCCTAATCTTGGCACCCAGAATCAGATCATGTTTGAGTGCTGGTCTCTGGCCAGCTACGACACGTTCGTAAAAGTCTGTTACATAAGAGGTTGAATAAATCGATTCCCAGATCAAAGATTGAGTTGTAGTGTGGCGTGTGGACTGACTAGAACTCGGAAGTACCTTTGATGTGAAAGGTGAAACGTTCTCTCTCTGAAACAGAGGCACCTGGTCTACATCGCTGCGTAGCCGTGGTCCTCTGGGAGGTGGAGAGGCTTTAAAGTTCCTGCTGTACTCGCTCTCCAACACCACCACCGGGTTAGACTTGAAAGGAGGGATGGAACGGTGGCTGGTGTACAGCATCTGAAGAAGACCATGCAAGGAAATATACTGTAACTGTCATAGTTGATTCATACTCAAATACTCTGCTACCATCTACTGGCTGTTTGACAAAACAGCATCTCTGCTCCACAGCTTGGGTAGATAGTCTACCTCTCAAACGAGTCATTCGTTTTGAAAACCAGACCCTAGGCAACACACTGACTGAGGTCTGGTTTCAATGATGGACTCTTTTGGTATAGAGGAACTACGTCACTTCCTACGTCACGACTTTATCCTCTTGAATAAAATACTAAATAGTAGCTAGCAAGATGGACATCACAGAGGTTATAGTTCGCAAGTAGATACCTACTCAGGTTGTACAACTAAATGCCTTCAACTGAAATGTGTCTTCCTCATTTAACCCCACCCCTCTGAATCAGAGAGGTGCAGGGGGGGGGGCTGCCTTAATCAACATCCACATCTTTGGCACCCGGGGAACAGTGGGTTAACTGCCTTGTTAACCCACCGTTTTAACCTTGTCAGGTTACTGGCCCAACGCTCTAACCACTAGGCTACCTGCCTCCCCAGGAGCTAGTTTACATCAACTACCTCAACTAAAACCACTGCAACGTTTGGTTTTGAATCGCAGCGTTCTGGCATGTCTGCCCCGTGATTTGTTAGGCGAGATCCCAGAACTGCCAAACCCAGGGTTCAGGGTGTAACAACAAGGTGTGAATCATACTTAATAGGTGTGCATTGGGCCCCTCTATGACCAGGAAATGCCCACACATGTCATGTGTGTGACTATCAGGGCTTTGACGTGGATGTTATGGAGGTTTAGGGTTGTATATGTTCAGACAAGACGAGGATATGAGTGGAACATCAGGGCTTTAACGTGGATGTTATGGAGGTTTGGGGTTGTATATGTTCAGACAAGACGAGGATATGAGTGGAACATCAGGGCTTTAACATGGATGTTATGGAGGTTTGGGGTTGTATACGTTCAGACAAGACGAGGATATGAGTGGAACATCAGGGCTTTAACGTGGATGTTATGGAGGTTTGGGGTTGTATACGTTCAGACAAGACGAGACGAGGATATGAGTGGAACATCAGGGCTTTAACGTGGATGTTATGGAGGTTTGGGGTTGTATACGTTCAGACAAGACGAGGGTATGAGTGGAACAACTAACACCTGCTCTGCAGCCAGCAGTGGGGAGGCGTGGCCAGCTACAGGTGTCTTCCACGGAAACTGTTTCCTGTACTCCGAGTTCTGTAGTCCGGTCCTCTGTCCAGACGACTTCAGCCCTGCCTTCCTCCTCAACACATAGTCGGCCTGGAATCACATTTCTCACTTTACTACACAGGTCACTAGTAATAACTCACTGTGCGTCATTGTAAATAAGAATTTGTTTTTAACTGACTTGGTTAAATTAAAAAATTAACTGTCTGCTGCACAGGCCACGGGGCTGCTTAGAAGGCCTGGGTCAAATACGTGTGTCAAACGGTCCTTTCAAATACATGAGCAGTGCTTGATTTAGTTTTCCTGGTACAATGGAGCCAATAGAATAGTCTCAAAAGTGCAAGCTAAATCGAGCACATGCATTTGCATACATGAAATAAATAACAACCATTCTCACCCCATTGAAAGCTTGGTCCTGTTTCCCTACAGTAGCCAGGGGGCTCCGGGTGTGAGTCTGGCCCTGAAGAGTGGTCGGGCCTCGTTGGGGGTCCCCTGGAGGAGGGGGACCCCTAGGGGCCAGAGGGGTGTGGACTCTCTCTGGGGTAGGAGCCAGGGGAGAGGTACCAGGTCTGGGGGTCTCATCCCGTCTCTGTGGGGGCTCTGTGGTGGTGGGGTTCCATTGGAAGGAGCTGGACACCTGGGGCGTGTGGGAGGAGGGCACCTTCCTCTTGGACAGAAACTGAGGCTCTCTACTGATACCTGGTGTAATATGGATAGAAGGAGAGATGATAGTGTCTCTACTGATACCTGGTGTAATATGGATAGAAGGAGAGATGATAGTGTCTCTACTGATACCTGGTGTAATATGGATGACAGAGAGATGATAGTGTCTCTACTGATACCTGGTGTAATATGGATAGAAGGAGAGATGATAGTGTCTCTACTGATACCTGGTGTAATATGGATGAAGGAGAGATGATAGTGTCTCTACTGATACCTGGTGTAATATGGATGACAGAAGGAGAGATGATAGTTTCTCTACTGATACCTGGTGTAATATGGATGACAGAGAGATGATAGTGTCTCTACTGATACCTGGTGTAATATGGATATATGGATGACAGAAGGAGAGATGATAGTGTCTCTACTGATACCTGGTGTAATATGGATGACAGAGAGATGATAGTGTCTCTACTGATACCTGGTGTAATATGGATGACAGAGAGATGATAGTGTCTCTACTGATACCTGGTGTAATATGGATGATAGAGAGATGATAGTGTCTCTACTGATACCTGGTGTAATATGGATGACAGAGAGATGATAGTGTCTCTACTGATACCTGGTGTAATATGGATGACAGAGAGATGATAGTGTCTCTACTGATACCTGGTGTAATATGGATGACAGAGAGATGATAGTGTCTCTACTGATACCTGGTGTAATATGGATGACAGGAGAGATGATAGTGTCTCTACTGATACCTGGTGTAATATGGATGAAAGGAGAGATGATAGTGTCTCTACTGATACCTGGTGTAATATGGATGACAGAGAGATGATAGTGTCTCTACTGATACCTGGTGTAATATGGATGACAGAGAGATGATAGTGTCTCTACTGATACCTGGTGTAATATGGATGATAGAGAGATGATAGTGTCTCTACTGATACCTGGTGTAATATGGATGACAGAGAGATGATAGTGTCTCTACTGATACCTGGTGTAATATGGATGATAGAGAGATGATAGTGTCTCTACTGATACCTGGTGTAATATGGATGATAGAGAGATGATAGTGTCTCTACTGATACCTGGTGTAATATGGATGTCTCTACTGATAGATATGGGAGAGATGATAGTGTCTCTACTGATACCTGGTGTAATATGGATGACAGACAGATGATAGTGTCTCTACTGATACCTGGTGTAATATGGATGATAGAGAGATGATAGTGTCTCTACTGATACCTGGTGTAATATGGATGACAGAGAGATGATAGTGTCTCTACTGATACCTGGTGTAATATGGATGTCAGAAGGAGAGATGATAGTTGGTAGAGCATGGTTCTTACAAAGCCAGGGTTGTGGGTTCTATTCCCACGGAGGACCAGTACGAAAATGTATGCACTCACTATGACAAAACTGTAAATAGTAAAATAAGAATAGTAGAGCTGCGCTCAGTGTTTTAAAGATGAAGATGCACAACAGGAATATGAATGATGTGTGATATGTTAACTTGACATATCATACTGTTACCGGGTCATATAGACCACTTTCTGTTTTTGCAAACATTGCAGCAGGAAGTGCAATACACGCAAGCTCGTGACAGAACACACAAAAACACACCTCTATTTACATGTTGCTTATGAGTGCTTTTCACACTAATTTTGGATTATAACTGGATTTTAAGGCTTGTATGAATGTCCTGCTTAATATAATGCGTCATCATCGGAAATTCGACTGCATTATACTTCTATTTAAAAACACTTGAACTTCAACCAGTAAAATGGCTCTTTGTCTAGCTTTTGCTACATGCTACAGTATGTCAATGAACGTTAACATTCTAGCCAACACCTGCCCCATACAAAATAGTTATTTATCAAAGTTCACATCCAAATATAATCTTAGCGACTGTTCAAGCAAGAATCAAAACATCACTGTAAGCGTATAAGAACCTAAAAAGTTATTTTGTTTTGAAGTAATAAAAACTTAAATTCAGGCTATGTTCAAGGGGTGGCAGATGGCGACCAAGAGTCGCGTGCATCTGTGCGTGACGTCAGTGTGTCGTGTCCTGGAAAAGGGTCTAAATCAATCAATAAATCAATCAATAAATCTTACCCATCTGGTCAGATCGAAGTCCAGCTAAGCGCATCCGTCGCTGAGGAGAGGCGCTTCTGGAGCGGGTAGCGACTCGGTCTTTAAATGTCTTCTTGTACTCACTGATGCCCTGTGCATGTGAGTATCCAAAACATTAGTAAATAGCATAGGAATGAATACATGCCTTACTATATTGTTTAAGTGGGAGATATTTAGCAAATAGCATGCCTTTAAAAGGGCTGTAAGCATCATGCATGCACAAACGTTTGCATGCTTCGTGTTGGTCGGATGTTTCCTAGGAAACCGATTGGCTGCATTGGTTTGAATGAAATCTGTGAACTGAGTTTGCAGCTACAGACATATCTAGCAAATGTACAGCTGTCTAGGTCACAGTTTATAAACCAGACTGTCTTTTATCTAGGCTGATTAATCAAACTAACGCAATAAACCACGTTAAACGAATCCTCTCTTGCCCTTTACAATGTCATGCAGATGATACATGCATCTCTATTTATCAATAGAAACAGGAAATAGCCACTGGCAGCTAGTTTACATTAGCTTATCCGCTTGTATACCATTGTAACGTGTTAGGAAACACTTAGCTAAACCAGGCTAATAACCGACACCTTGGACGTGGGATTTGGTTGTTTCCCCGTCTAGATAACTACACCTGCAATCGTCGAAGATGGGGTTTTATCCGATGTAATCGCAATGCACGATGTTAATAAACTAACATTTTATTTGTGCGAATGAAACAATGTTTCCGTTTTCTTGTATCAGTCGAAACCTCTTCACCTCACTCAGGCGGTGACCCAGATTACTGAATTTCTATACTCGTTCAATTTTAAAAAGTACATTTGTTTACCTTGAAATGTAGTGGCATTTTTCTGTTGGTTAAAATCCTGCAGGTGTTTGGGAGAATTGTGTCTGTGTTTTCCAGCTAGATTGTTATTGTTGTAAAGTTACAAGGTATCTGGACGGTTACAGCAGCGGCTTTGAGTTGCCTTGGCAAAGCGTCGACCTGCGCATGCGTGATCAAACCCGTTGTCATTTAGAGGGGCTGATATCTAGTAGCTGTGTCAGACCTATGCTTAGAGGGGTTGATATCTAGTAGCTGTGTCAGACCTATGCTTAGAGGGGTTGATATCTAGTAGCTGTGTCAGACCTATGCTTAGAGGGGTTGATATCTAGTAGCTGTGTCAGACCTATGCTTAGAGGGGTTGATATCTAGTAGCTGTGTCAGACCTATGCTTAGAGGGGTTGATATCTAGTAGCTGTGTCAGACCTATGCTTAGAGGGGTTGATATCTAGTAGCTGTGTCAGACCTATGCTTAGAGGGGCTGATATCTAGTAGCTGTGTCAGACCTATGCTTAGAGGGGCTGATATCTAGTAGGTCAGACCTGATATCTAGTAGCTGTGTCAGACCTATGCTTAGAGGGGCTGATATCTAGTAGCTGTGTCAGACCTATGCTTAGAGGGGTTGATATCTAGTAGCTGTGTCAGACCTATGCTTAGAGGGGCTGATATCTAGTAGCTGTGTCAGACCTATGCTTAGAGGGGTTGATATCTAGTAGCTGTGTCAGACCTATGCTTAGAGGGGCTGATATCTAGTAGCTGTGTCAGACCTATGCTTAGAGGGGGATATGATATCTAGTAGCTGTGTCAGACCTATGCTTAGAGGGGTTGATATCTAGTAGCTGTGTCAGACCTATGCTTAGAGGGGGGCTGATATCTATCTCAGACCTATGTAGATATCTGTGTCAGACCTATGCTTAGAGGGGTTGATATCTAGTAGCTGTGTCAGACCTATGCTTAGAGGGGCTGATATCTAGTAGCTGTGTCAGACCTATGCTTAGAGGGGCTGATATCTAGTAGCTGTGTCAGACCTATGCTTAGAGGGGTTGATATCTAGTAGCTGTGTCAGACCTATGCTTAGAGGGGCTGATATCTAGTAGCTGTGTCAGACCTATGCTTAGAGGGGTTGATATCTAGTAGCTGTGTCAGACCTATGCTTAGAGGGGTTGATATCTAGTAGCTGTGTCAGACCTATGCTTAGAGGGGTTGATATCTAGTAGCTGTGTCAGACCTATGCTTAGAGGGGTTGATATCTAGTAGCTGTGTCAGACCTATGCTTAGAGGGGCTGATATCTAGTAGCTGTGTCAGACCTATGCTTAGAGGGGCTGATATCTAGTAGCTGTGTCAGACCTATGCTTAGAGGGGCTGATATCTAGTAGCTGTGTCAGACCTATGCTTAGAGGGGTTGATATCTAGTAGCTGTGTCAGACCTATGCTTAGAGGGGTTGATATCTAGTAGCTGTGTCAGACCTATGCTTAGAGGGGCTGATATCTAGTAGCTGTGTCAGACCTATGCTTAGAGGGGTTGATATCTAGTAGCTGTGTCAGACCTATGCTTAGAGGGGTTGATATCTAGTAGCTGTGTGCAGATCCTATGCTTAGAGGGGTTGATATCTAGTAGCTGTGTCAGACCTATGCTTAGAGGGGTTGATATCTAGTAGCTGTGTCAGACCTATGCTTAGAGGGGTTGATATCTAGTAGCTGTGTCAGACCTATGCTTAGAGGGGTTGATATTAGTAGCTGTGTCAGGGCTGATATCTAGTAGCTGTGTCAGACCTATGCTTAGAGGGGCTGATATCTAGTAGCTGTGTCAGACCTATGCTTAGAGGGGTTGATATCTAGTAGCTGTGTGGTCATGTGTCAGACCTATGCTTAGAGGGGTTGATATCTAGTAGCTGTGTCAGACCTATGCTTAGAGGGGTTGATATCTAGTAGCTGTGTCAGACCTATGCTTAGTTGGGGTTGATATCTAGTAGCTGTGTCAGACCTATGCTTAGAGGGGTTGATATCTAGAGGGGCTGATATCTAGTAGCTGTGTCAGACCTATGCTTAGAGGGGCTGATATCTAGTAGCTGTGTCAGACCTATGCTTAGAGGGGTTGTCTAGTAGCTGTGTCAGACCTATGCTTAGAGGGGCTGATATCTAGTAGCTGTGTCAGACCTATGCTTAGAGGGGCTGATATCTAGTAGCTGTGTGGTCATGTGTCAGACCTATGCTTAGAGGGGCTGATATCTAGTAGCTGTGTCAGACCTATGCTTAGAGGGGCTGATATCTAGTAGCTGTGTCAGACCTATGCTTAGAGGGGCTGATATCTAGTAGCTGTGTCAGACCTATGCTTAGAGGGGCTGATATCTAGTAGCTGTGTCAGACCTATGCTTAGAGGGGCTGATATCTAGTAGCTGTGTCAGACCTATGCTTAGAGGGGCTGATATCTAGTAGCTGTGTCAGACCTATGCTTAGAGGGGCTGATATCTAGTAGCTGTGTCAGACCTATGCTTAGAGGGGCTGATATCTAGTAGCTGTGTCAGACCTATGCTTAGAGGGGCTGATATCTAGTAGCTGTGTCAGACCTATGCTTAGAGGGGCTGATATCTAGTAGCTGTGTCAGACCTATGCTTAGAGGGGCTGATATCTAGTAGCTGTGTCAGACCTATGCTTAGAGGGGCTGATATCTAGTAGCTGTGTCAGACCTATGCTTAGAGGGGCTGATATCTAGTAGCTGTGTCAGACCTATGCTTAGAGGGGCTGATATCTAGTAGCTGTGTCAGACTGATGCTTAGAGGGGCTGATATCTAGTAGCTGTGTCAGACTGATGCTTAGAGGGGCTGATATCTAGTAGCTGTGTCAGACCTATGCTTAGAGGGGTTGATATCTAGTAGCTGTGTCAGACCTATGCTTAGAGGGGCTGATATCTAGTAGCTGTGTCAGACTGATGCTTAGAGGGGTTGATATCTAGTAGCTGTGTAGACATGTGTCAGACCTATGCTTAGAGAGGCTTATATCTAGTAGCTGTGTCAGACCTATGCTTAGAGGGGCTGATATCTAGTAGCTGTGTCAGCTGATGCTTAGAGGGGTTGATATCAGACCTGTGTGATATCAGTAGCTGTCAGACCTATGCTTAGAGGGGCTGATATCTAGTAGCTGTGTCAGACCTATGCTTATGCTTAGGGGCTGATATCTAGTAGCTGTGTCAGACCTATGCTTAGAGGGGCTGATATCTAGTAGCTGTGTCAGACTATGCTTATGCTTAGGGGCTGAGTATCTATGCTTAGAGGGGTTGATATCTAGTAGCTGTGTCAGACCTATGCTTAGAGGGGCTGATATCTAGTAGCTGTGTCAGACCTATGCTTATGCTTAGGGGCTGATATCTAGTAGCTGTAGCTGTGTCAGACCTATGCTTAGAGGGGCTGATATCTAGTAGCTGTGTCAGACCTATGCTAGAGGGGCTGATATCTATGCTCAGACCTAGCTTAGGGGCTGATATCTAGTAGCTGTGTCGACATGTGTCAGACCTATGCTTAGAGGGGCTGATATCTAGTAGCTGTGTCAGACTGATGCTTAGAGGGGTTGATATCTAGTAGTAGATCATGTGTCAGACCTATGCTTAGAGGGGCTGATATCTAGTAGCTGTGTCAGACCTATGCTTAGAGGGGTTGATATCTAGTAGCTGTGTCAGACCTATGCTTAGAGGGGCTGATATCTAGTAGCTGTGTCAGACCTATGCTTAGAGGGGCTGATATCTAGTAGCTGTGTCAGACCTATGCTTAGAGGGGCTGATATCTAGTAGCTGTGTCAGACCTATGCTTAGAGGGGCTGATATCTAGTAGCTGTGTCAGACCTATGCTTAGAGGGGCTGATATCTAGTAGCTGTGTCAGACCTATGCTTAGAGGGGTTGATATCTAGTAGCTGTGTAGACATGTCAGACCTATGCTTTTAGGTAGCACATATAGTGCTTTTACACTATATGATATGACTATTAGATGTTCAATGTTTCCTTTGAAAATAAATTATTTGATAAGTTATAGTTTCACCATATTCACCATAAACAACAGTCCAGTTCACATGTAAAAAATAAAATGCATCATTTAACTAGGCAAGTCACTTAACAACACAGAGAGAGAGAGGTAGCCTACACTGTCTTCAGCCTCATGAGAGAGAGAGGTAGCCTACACTGTCTTCAGCCTCATGAGAGAGAGAGGTAGCCTACACTGTCTTCAGCCTCATGAGAGGGGAGAGAGGTAGCCTACACTGTCTTCAGCCTCATGAGAGAGGGCCTGACATCTAGAGCTTCAGATGCTTAGGGGCCTACACTGTCTTCAGCCTCATGCTTAGAGAGAGAGAGGTAGCCTACACTGTCTTCAGCCTCATGTCAGAGAGAGAGAGGTAGCCTACACTGTCTTCAGCCTCATAGAGAGAGAGAGAGGTAGCCTACACTGTCTTCAGCCTAATAATATATCTAGACAGAGAGCTTAGAGGTAGCCTACACTGTCTTCAGCCTCATGAGAGAGAGAGATCTAGAGGTCAGCCTACACTGTCTTCAGCCTAATAGACAGATCAGAGAGAGAGGTAGCCTACACTGTCTTCAGCCTAATAATAGACAGAGAGAGAGGTAGCCTAGACTGTCTTCAGCCTCATGTAGCCTACACTGTCTTCAGCCTCATGAGAGAGAGAGGTAGCCTACACTGTCTTCAGCCTCATGAGAGATATCTAGAGAGGTAGCCTACACTGTCTTCAGCCTCAGGTAGCCTACACTGTCTTCAGCCTCATGCTTAGAGGGGAGAGAGAGAGGTAGCCTACACTGTCTTCAGCCTCATGAGAGAGAGAGAGGTAGCCTACACTGTCTTCAGCCTCATCAGACTATGCTTAGAGGGGTTGAGAGAGAGAGAGGTAGCCTACACTGTCTTCAGCCTCATGAGAGAGAGAGAGAGGTAGCCTACACTGTCTTCAGCCTCATAGCCTAGACTGTCTTCAGCCTCATGAGAGAGAGAGGTAGCCTACACTGTCTTCAGCCTCATACACTGTCTTCAGCCTAATGACTCTAGAGAGGTAGCCTCAGAGAGAGAGAGAGAGGGTAGCCTGACACTGTCTTCAGCCTATGCTTAGAGGGGCTGATATCTAGTAGCAGTGAGAGAGAGGTAGCCTACACTGTCTTCAGCCTCAGAGAGAGAGAGAGGTAGCCTACACTGTCTTCAGCCTAATAGTCAGAGAGACAGAGAGAGAGAGAGCCTACACTGTCTTCAGCCTGATATCTAGAGCAGAGACTGAGCCTCATGAGAGAGAGAGGGGCTAGCCTACACTGTCTTCAGCCTTCAGCCTACACTGTCTTAGAGAGAGAGAGGTAGCCTACACTGTCTTCAGCCTCTGAATAAGGTAGACAGTCTTCAGCCTCAGAGAGAGAGAGGTAGCCTACACTGTCTTCAGCCTCATGAGAGAGAGAGAGGTAGCCTACACTGTCTTCAGCCTCATCTAGTAGAGAGAGAGAGCTTAGAGCCTACACTGTCTTCAGCCTCATGAGAGGGGCTGAGTAGCTGTGTCAGCCTACACTGTCTTCAGCCTCATGAGAGAGAGCTTAGAGAGGTAGCCTACACTGTCTTCAGCCTCATGAGAGAGAGAGGTAGCCTACACTGTCTTCAGCCTATAATAGAGAGAGGCTGATATCCTACACTGTCTTCAGCCTCATGCTTAGAGGGGTAGACACTGTCTTCAGCCTCATGAGAGAGAGGTAGCCTACACTGTCTTCAGCCTGTGTGTCTTAATAGACAGAGAGAGTCAGAGGTAGCCTACACTGTCTTCAGCCTCATAATAGACAGAGAGAGAGAGGTAGCCTACACTGTCTTCAGCCTCATAAGTAGCTGTGTCAGAGAGAGAGAGAGGTAGCCTACACTGTCTTCAGACTAATAATATGACTTAGAGAGAGCTGTGTCAGACCTATGCTTAGAGAGAGGTAGCCTACACTGTCTTCAGCCTAATAGACAGACTATGCTTAGAGAGAGAGGTAGCCTACACTGTCTTAGACAGTTGATATCTAGTAGCTGTGTCAGCCTCACACTGTCTTCAGCCTAATAATAGACTGTGTCAGAGAGAGAGAGGTAGCCTACACTGTCTTCAGCCTAATAATAGACAGAGAGAGAGAGGTAGCCTACACTGTCTTCAGCCTAGACAGAGGGAGATAGTACACTGTCTTCAGCCTCATAAGACAGAGAGGAGAGGTAGCCTACACTGTCTTCAGCCTAATAGACAGAGAGAGAGAGAGGTAGCCTACACTGTCTTCAGCTAATAATAATAGAGAGAGAGAGGTAGCCTACACTGTCTTTTAGGTAGCCTATAGTGTTTAGCCTATA
The DNA here is from genome assembly GCF_018296145.1 of Oncorhynchus tshawytscha. NCBI lineage: Eukaryota > Metazoa > Chordata > Actinopteri > Salmoniformes > Salmonidae > Oncorhynchus > Oncorhynchus tshawytscha. The sequence goes on from NW_024609353.1 coordinate 110,786, forward strand.
TGATAGACTATTAGAGAAGAGGTAGCCTACACTGTCTTCAGCCTACACTGTCTTCAATAGACAGCCTCAGAGAGAGAGAGGTAGCCTACACTGTCTTCAGCCTCATAGAGAGAGAGAGAGGTAGCCTACACTGTCTTCAGCCTCATGAGAGAGAGAGGTAGCCTACACTGTCTTCAGCCTCATGAGAGAGAGAGAGGTAGCCTACACTGTCTTCAGCCTCATGAGAGAGAGAGGTAGCCTACACTGTCTTCAGCCTCAGCCTACACTGTCTTCAGCCTCATGAGAGAGAGAGGTAGCCTACACTGTCTTCAGCCTCAGAGAGAGAGAGGTAGCCTACACTGTCTTCAGCCTCATGAGAGAGAGAGGTAGCCTACACTGTCTTCAGCCTCATAGAGAGAGAGAGAGAGAGAGGTAGCCTACACTGTCTTCAGCCTCATGAGAGAGAGAGGTAGCCTACACTGTCTTCAGCCTCATGAGAGAGAGAGAGCCTACACTGTCTTCAGCCTCATCTAGCCTACACTGTCTTCAGCCTTCAGCCTCAGAGAGAGAGAGGTAGCCTACACTGTCTTCAGCCTCATGAGAGAGGTAGCCTACACTGTCTTCAGCCTCATGAGAGAGAGATAGCCTACACTGTCTTCAGCCTCATAGAGAGAGAGAGAGAGAGGTAGCCTACACTGTCTTCAGCCTCATAGACAGAGAGAGAGAGAGAGTAGCCTACACTGTCTTCAGCCTCATAGACAGAGAGAGAGAGAGGTAGCCTACACTGTCTTCTAGCCTACACTGTCTTCAGCCAGCCTCATAATAGACAGAGAGAGAGAGGTAGCCTACACTGTCTTCAGCCTCATAATAGACAGAGAGAGAGAGAGGTAGCCTACACTGTCTTCAGCCTCATAATAGACAGAGAGAGAGAGGTAGCCTACACTGTCTTCAGCCTAATAATAGACAGAGAGAGGTAGCCTACACTGTCTTCAGCCTAATAATAGACAGAGAGAGAGAGGTAGCCTACACTGTCTTCAACCTAATAATAGACAGAGAGAGAGAGGTAGCCTACACTGTCTTCAACCTAATAATAGACAGAGAGAGAGAGGTAGCCTACACTGTCTTCAACCTAATAATAGACAGAGAGAGAGGTAGCCTACACTGTCTTCAGCCTAATAATAGACAGAGAGAGAGAGGTAGCCTACACTGTCTTCAACCTAATAATAGACAGAGAGAGAGAGGTAGCCTACACTTCTTCAACCTAATAATAGACAGAGAGAGAGGTAGCCTACACTGCCTCTTCAACCTAATAATAGACAGAGAGAGAGAGAGAGGTAGCCTACACTGTCTTCAACCTAATAATAGACAGAGAGAGAGGTACAGTCTTCAACCCTACACTGTCTTCAACCTAATAATAGACAGAGAGAGAGAGGTAGCCTACACTGTCTTCAACCTAATAATAGACAGAGAGAGAGAGGTAGCCTACACTGTCTTCAACCTAATAATAGTCTTCAACCTAATAATAGACAGAGAGAGGTAGCCTACACTGTCTTCAGCCTAATAATAGACAGAGAGAGAGGTAGCCTACACTGTCTTCAACCTAATAATAGACAGAGAGAGAGAGGTAGCCTACACTGTCTTCAACCTAATAGATAGCCTACAGACTAATAATAGAGAGAGAGGTAGCCTACACTGTCTTCAGCCTAATAATAGACAGACAGAGAGAGGTAGCCTACACTGTCTTCAGCCTAATAATAGACAGAGAGAGAGAGGTAGCCTACACTGTCTTCAACCTAATAATAGACAGAGAGGTAGCCTACACTGTCTTTAGCCTAATAATAGACAGACAGAGGTAGCCTACACTGTCTTCAACCTAATAATAGACAGAGAGAGCGAGGTAGCCTACACTGTCTTCAACCTAATAATAGACAGAGAGAGAGAGGTAGCCTACACTGTCTTTAGCCTAATAATATACAGAGAGAGGTAGCCTACACTGTCTTTAGCCTAATAATAGACAGAGAGAGAGAGGTAGCCTACACTGTCTTCAACCTAATAATAGACAGAGAGAGAGAGGTAGCCTACACTTTCTTCAACCTAATAATAGACAGAGAGAGAGAGAGGTAGCCTACACTGTCTTCAACCTAATAATAGACAGAGAGAGGGAGGTAGCCTACACTGTCTTCAACCTAATAATAGACAGAGAGAGGTAGCCTACACTGTCTTCAACCTAATAATAGACAGAGAGAGGGAGGTAGCCTACACTGTCTTCAACCTAATAATAGACAGAGAGAGGTAGCCTACACTGTCTTCAACCTAATAATAGACAGAGAGAGAGAGGTAGCCTACACTGTCTTCAGCCTAATAATAGACAGAGAGAGAGAGGGAGGTAGCCTACACTGTCTTCAGCCTAATAATAGACAGAGAGAGGTAGCCTACACTGTCTTCAGCCTAATAATAGACAGAGAGAGAGAGAGGTAGCCTACACTGTCTTCAGCCTAATAATAGACAGAGAGAGAGAGAGGTAGCCTACACTGTCTTCAGCCTAATAATAGACAGAGAGAGAGAGAGGTAGCCTACACTGTCTTCAGCCTAATAATAGACAGAGAGAGAGAGAGGTAGCCTACACTGTCTTCAGCCTAATAATAGACAGAGAGAGAGAGAGGTAGCCTACACTGTCTTCAGCCTAATAATATCTATTGAAGTTGGTATGTTTTCCTCTATTTTTTATTGATTCCAGTTTGAAAGTGTTCCGCAACATGAAAGAATAGCCAGCCTATGCAGGGGTTTAGAATGCCCAGAAGGGGGCGCTAGAACCCTTATAACTACAATCACTTCAGTGTCAGTCATTTGCAACATGGCAATGTGCAGTAATGTATTAGGGCTATTAGAGTAACAACAATTATTATAATAACTAATCATAATATAATAACGAAATATTATATTATATAAATAAGTGAGCCTGAGTGTCCACGTTTACTAGGCCTTAATGATAATGTATTCTAACGATGGAATATTTAATATCGTACTAGTGCCACACAGACCTCTTCAGTTCACCTGTCAATCATGTCACTCGTCTTGCTGTAACACTGAGCCTGGCTGCCTGGCTCTCTTAGTCTGTTTCCTGCTGTGTCTCATTGATAGAGGCCGGTTTGGATGTGGGAGATGATAGTGGAGAGGAATGGAGGACAGGTTATATGAAGGGTTTATTGGGTCGGACTTGTTAAATAAATGTTTTTTTTTTAAATGAATCTGTTCTCTCGTTTTTATGACTGATGCAGCAGTTTGGGGGGGCCAATTCAGTCAATTCAGGAAGTGATTTTAAAATTAACTTCCTGACAAAACATCTTCATTGAAAACTGTTGTGGGTAGCAACTGGCACTGATTCTCACAGGGATTGTACTGATCTGATCTTTGCAAGGGCTGGCTTACCGTTTGGCAGAGCTAGGCACGGTCCAATCGGGGACACGCACACAGACTGGGCGCCCAGTGTCTCTGATGGGATGAGCTCAGCTCAGCACCACAGCAGGCCTTGTTCACCCTCACACACTTTAAACAGCTCCCCCCACACACACACACACACACACACACTTGTTTGTCCTCCCTCACACTCAGAAAGAAAAGAGGCCCCCTTGTTACAGACGTGTAGCTCTCTGTGTGTTATGAACTAAGTGCCGGCAACGATGAGACTGCTCCTCGATTACATGACAACAGCAAATACCACATGACTCAACCACACACAGACCCTTCAGGACTCCACAGCTGTTCTTTGTTTCCTCATCCTCAAAGGGTCAAAGGTCACTACAGACCCACAGTTTACCAGTTCACCAGTTTTGAGTCCCAAATGATAACCTGTTCCATATATAGGGCACTCCTATTGACTAGAGCCTCTGATGCGACGCGACACAGTTCACCACTCCAAGACTACTATACTATTGGATGAGACTCGAGGGCTACAATACTATTGGCTGAGACTCGAGGGCTACAATACTATTGGCTGACACTCCAGGGCTACAATACTATTGGCTGACTGGATGAAGAGAAGGAGGAAGAGCGAGGGAAAAGGGAGAGAATATTTACACTACTAATTAAGAGCGAGAAAACACACTATTGATGCATGCATGTTGTCTCCTGGCAACGCAGGCTTTGATATACCTCAGAGCAGGGATGGAGAGAGACAGACAGACAGAGCGACAGACAGACAGACAGAGCGAGCGAGAGACAGACAGACAGAGCGAGCGAGAGACAGACAGACAGAGCGAGCGAGAGACAGACAGACAGAGCGAGCGAGAGACAGACAGACAGAGCGACAGACAGACAGACAGACAGAGCGAGAGACAGACAGACAGAGCGAGCGAGAGACAGACAGACAGACAGAGCGAGCGAGAGACAGACAGACAGACAGAGCGAGCGAGCGAGAGACAGACAGACAGACAGACAGACAGACAGAGCGAGAGACAGACAGACAGAGCGAGCGAGAGACAGACAGAGCGAGCGAGAGACAGACAGACAGAGCGAGCGAGAGACAGACAGACAGAGCGAGCGACAGACAGACAGACCGAGCGAGCGAGCGAGAGACAGACAGACAGAGCGAGCGACAGACAGACAGACCGAGCGAGCGAGCGAGAGACAGACAGACAGACAGACAGCGAGCGAGAGACAGACAGACAGACAGACAGACAGACAGACAGACAGACAGACAGACAGACAGACAGAGCGAGCGAGCGAGCGAGAGACAGACAGAGCGAGCGAGCGAGAGACAGACAGACAGACAGACAGACCGAGCGAGAGACAGACAGACAGACAGCGAGCGAGAGACAGACAGACAGAGCGAGCGAGAGACAGACAGAGCGAGCGAGAGACAGACAGACAGACAGACAGAGCGAGCGAGCGAGAGACAGACAGACAGACAGACAGACAGACAGACAGAGCGAGAGACAGACAGACAGAGCGAGAGACAGACAGACAGAGCGAGAGACAGACAGACAGAGCGAGAGACAGACAGACAGAGCGAGAGACAGACAGACAGACAGAGCGAGAGACAGACAGACAGACAGAGCGAGAGACAGACAGACAGACAGAGCGAGACAGACAGACAGACAGACAGAGCGAGAGAGACAGACAGAGAGAGATGCTTCCTCCTCTGGCCCTTAATCACCTTTAGACAAACACACTCTCTCACACACACACACACACCTTCTTTGAGTGTGGATAACAGGAGTTGTAACAATCATTCCTGTCAGAGCTCATAATTGACATCACGTTCATATGGATGGAGGCTTTAGTGAGAGCTGACCGAAAGGTGAAGTATAGCATGCATAGAACTAGTATAGCATGGATAGAACTAGTGTAGCGTGGATAGAACTAGTGTAGCGTGGATAGAACTAGTGTAGCGTGGATAGAACTAGTATAGCGTGGATAGAACTAGTATAGCGTGGATAGAACTAGTATAGCGTGGATAGAACTAGTGTAGCGTGGATAGAACTAGTGTAGCGTGGATAGAACTAGTGTAGCGTGGATAGAACTAGTGTAGCGTGGATAGAACTAGTGTAGCGTGCATAGAACTAGTGTAGCGTGCATAGAACTAGTGTAGCGTGCATAGAACTAGTGTAGCGTGCATAGAACTAGTGTAGCGTGCATAGAACTAGTGTAGCGTGCATAGAACTAGTGTAGCGTGCATAGAACTAGTGTAGCGTGCATAGAACTAGTGTAGCGTGCATAGAACTAGTGTAGCGTGCATAGAACTAGTGTAGCGTGGATAGAACTAGTGTAGCGTGATAGAACTAGTGTAGCGTGCATAGAACTAGTGTAGCGTGCATAGAACTAGTGTAGCGTGCATAGAACTAGTGTAGCGTGCATAGAACTAGTGTAGCGTGCATAGAACTAGTGTAGCGTGCATAGAACTAGTGTAGCGTGCATAGAACTAGTGTAGCGTGCATAGAACTAGTGTAGCGTGCATAGAACTAGTGTAGCGTGCATAGAACTAGTGTAGCGTGGATAGAACTGGGCTTGCATCCCTAATGGCACCCTATTCCCTTTATAGTGGCCCACAGGGCTCAAAAGTAGTGCACTGCATAGGGAACACACTTCCATTTGGGGACGCACCCCTGATCAATACATTACAGCTGGTTTTGATTTCAGCTGATTTTTCACTCGTCTGATTAGACAGACAAAATGGCGATTCTACTGAAATGAGGGAGAATGTAGTGGTGTAACTGAGTTGATATAAATGACATATGAGGGCAACAGGTCAAACAACTGCCGTTTCTATGGTAATGACCACAATAAAGTAGAAGGAAGTAGAGTTACATTAGAAGTGCCCATCCAAGAAGGCTCAATGTCATTGGCCACAGATAAAGTGACCTCAAATCACGTTATATCTACAGTAGCTTTGATTGGACTGAAATCGCAAATTCAACAATGAGAGGTTCGGAAGGGGTCCGTGATTAACTGCAAGCATTGCAAAGCAGTCACTAGCCTGCTATTCAATGGAGTGGATGTGTGGTCCAAGTCTGGGTTGAAGGGTCTCTTTTCCAGGCTTAAATAGATAAACATTCGACATGGGTCATGCTGTCAATTCAGCATGACTTCAAGTGAGTTCAAGACGACTGGAAACTCTGACCTGGGAAATGTGAGACTTCAGTGAGTTCAAGACGACTGGAAACTCTGACCTGGGAAATGTGAGACTTCAGTGAGTTCAAGACGACTGGAAACTCTGACCTGGGAAATGTGAGACTTCAGTGAGTTCAAAACAACTGGAAACTCTGACCTGGGAAATGTGAGACTTCAGTGAATTCAAGACTACTGGAAACTCTGACCTGGGAAATGTGAGACTTCAGTCAGTTCAAGACGACTGGAAACTGGGAAATGTGAGACTTCAGTGAGTTCAAGACGACTGGAAACTCTGACCTGGGAAATGTGAGACTTCAGTGAGTTCAAGACGACTGGAAACTCTGACCTGGGAAATGTGAGACTTCAGTGAGTTCAAAACGACTGGAAACTCTGACCTGGGAAATGTGAGACTTCAGTGAGTTCAAGACGACTGGAAACTCTGACCTGGGAAATGTGAGACTTCAGTGAGTTCAAAACAACTGGAAACTCTGACCTGGGAAATGTGAGACTTCAGTGAATTCAAGACTACTGGAAACTCTGACCTGGGAAATGTGAGACTTCAGTCAGTTCAAGACGACTGGAAACTGGGAAATGTGAGACTTCAGTGAGTTCAAGACGACTGGAAACTCTGACCTGGGAAATGTGAGACTTCAGTGAGTTCAAGACGACTGGAAACTCTGACCTGGGAAATGTGAGACTTCAGTGAGTTCAAGACGACTGGAAACTCTGACCTGGGAAATGTGAGACTTCAGTGAGTTCAAGACGACTGGAAACTCTGACCTGGGAAATGTGAGACTTCAGTGAGTTCAAGACGACTGGAAACTCTGACCTGGGAAATGTGAGACTTCAGTGAGTTCAAAACGACTGGAAACTCTGACCTGGGAAATGTGAGACTTCAGTGAGTTCAAAACAACTGGAAACTGGGAAATGTGAGACTTCAGTGAGTTCAAGACGACTGGAAACTCTGACCTGGGAAATGTGAGACTTCAGTGAGTTCAAGACGACTGGAAACTGGGAAATGTGAGACTTCAGTGAGTTCAAGACGACTGGAAACTGGGAAATGTGAGACTTCAGTGAGTTCAAGACGACTGGAAACTGGGAAATGTGAGACTTCAGTGAGTTCAAGACGACTGGAAACTGGGAAATGTGAGACTTCAGTGAGTTCAAGACGACTGGAAACTGGGAAATGTGAGACTTCAGTGAGTTCAAGACGACTGGAAACTCTGACCTGGGAAATGTGAGACTTCAGTGAGTTCAAGACGACTGGAAACTCTGACCTGGGAAATGTGAGACTTCAGTGAGTTCAAGACGACTGGAAACTGGGAAATGTGAGACTTCAGTGAGTTCAAGACGACTGGAAACTGGGAAATGTGAGACTTCAGTGAGTTCAAGACGACTGGGAATGTTTTGAACAGTCATCCAACTCTGAATTCCAAGTCGGGAACTCGGGCCTCTTTCTAGAGCTCCGACCTGAAGATCACTGACGTCATGATTCAACCTTGTTTTTTTTTCCCGAGATCCCAGTTGTCTTGAAAGCACCATAAATTCAGAGAATGCCAGACTTTGACAAAGTTCGATGACAAAATTTGTCCACGAAGGACCGCCACGCCAGCTTCCTCTTCAAGAGAGCACAACACAACAAGGTGAGTCCAAAAAGGTCTTGTATGCTGCTGCATAAATGAGGTAATATTTATGTTATTTATCCGTTATTTTACCAGGTAAGTTGACTGAGAACACATTCTCATTTGCAGCAACAACCTGGGGAATAGTTACAGGGATGAATGAGCCAATTGTAAAATGGGGATTATTAGGTGACCGTGACAGTTTGAGGGCCATAATGGGAATTTAGCCAGGACACTGGGGTTTCCACCCCTACTCTTACGATAAGTGCCATGGGATCTTTAATGACCTCAGAGAGTCAGGACACCCATTTAAACGTGGGCGTCAGTGATCTGTTAATACTACTGGTGATGGAAACTTTAACCTGGACATCAGTGATCTGTTAATACCACTGGTGAGGAAACTTTAACGTGGACATCAGTGATCTGTTAATACTACTGGTGATGGAAACTTTAACCTGGACATCAGTGATCTGTTAATACCACTGGTGAGGAAACTTTAACCTGGACATCAGTGATCTGTTAATACCACTGGTGAGGAAACTTTAACGTGGACATCAGTGATCTGTTAATACTACTGTTGAGGAAACTTTAACCTGGACATCAGTGATCTGTTAATACTACTGTTGAGGAAACTTTAACCTGGACATCAGTGATCTGTTAATACTACTGTTGAGGAAACTTTAACCTGGACATCAGTGATCTGTTAATACTACTGTTGAGGAAACTTTAACCTGGACATCGGTGAGGAAACTTTCATGTGGGAAGAACAATGGATTCATGATTCTATTTGCTTGTGTAGGACACACACACACACACACACACACACACTGGAGAAAATCATGAGAGAAAGGCGAGGGAGGGCATTGATTTGGACACGTGAAAAAGAGTACTTGGAGTAACTTCGTTAACGCTGTCTGACCTCGAGGAGGAGGAGGAGGAGGAGGAGGAGGAGGAGGAGGAGGAGGAGGAGGAGGAGGAGGAGGAGGAGGAGGAGGAGGAGGAGGAGGAGGAGGAGGAGGAGGAGGAGGAGGAGGAGGAGGAGGAGGAGGAGGAGGAGGAGGAGGAGGAGGAGGAGGAGGAGGAGGAGGAGGAGGAGGAGCAATGCTTCTCTGAGTCATAGCTACTCCAGTACTCCTATCTTACTGATGAGAGCCTGCTCTCTCAGGGCCTGTATACAATGCCACATAATGGACTCACTTTCTGAGGGCCTGTTTACAAAGCCACGTGACAACCATTGACCTTTTCCCTCTCGCTCCCTCTCTGTCATTCATCTGTCACGTCTGAGTGGGTGAAGAAACAGTGTGGTTCCCCTCATCATATGTCCAGATGTTATGGAGGAGGATGGACTATAGAGAACCGGTATCAAACCCTGTTAGTGCCTGCTCTAGGGAGAGACCACTGGGGCCCTATTAGTGCCTGCTCTAGGGAGAGACAACTGGGGCCCTGTTAGTGCTTGGTCTAGGTTGAGACCCAGAGACAACTGGGGCCCTGTTTAGTGCCTGCTCTAGGGAGAGACAACTGGGTGCCTGATAGTGCCTGCTCTAGGGAGAGACCCAGAGACCACCAAAAGCTTGAAGTTCCTTGGCGTGCACATCACAGAGTACCTGAAATGGTCCCTTCACACGACAGCGTGGTGAAGAAGGTGCAATAGTGCCTCTTCAGCCTCAGGAGGCTGAGGAAATAATTCTTGCCCCCTAAGACCATCGCAAACCTCTACAGATGCACCATTGAGAGCATTCTGTCGGGCTGCGTCACCGCCTGGTACGGCAACTTCTCCGCCCTCAACCACATGGTTCTCCACAGGGTGGTGCGGGTAGCCCACAACGTCACCGGGGGTTCACTGCCTGCCCTTCAGGAAATCTACAGCACCCGGTGTTACAGGAAGGACAAGAAGATCATCAAGGACCTCAGCCACCAGAGTCACGGACTGTTCACCCTGCTACCATCTAGAAGATCATCGAGGACCTCAGCCACCAGAGTCACGGACTGTTCACCCTGCTACCATCTAGAAGATCATCGAGGACCTCAGCCACCAGAGTCACGGACTGTTCACCCTGCTACCATCTAGAAGATCATTGAGGACCTCAGCCACCAGAGTCACGGCCTCTTCACCCTGCTACCATCTGGAAGGTGGAGACACTACAGGTGCATCAAAGTTGGACCGAGAGACTGAAAAAACAGTTTCTATCTCCAGGCCATCAGACTGTTAAACAGTCACCACTAGCCAGCCTCCGCCCAGTACCCTGCCCTGACACATTAGTCACTGTTACTGGCCTCCGCCCAGTACCCTGCCCTGAACCTTAGTCACTGTTACTAGCCGGCTATCACCCGGTACTCTACCCTGAACCTTAGTCACTGTTACTAGCCGGCTACCCCAGTACCCTGCCCTGAACCGTAGTCACTGTTACTAGCCGGCTATCACCCGGTACTCTACCCTGAACCTTAGTCACTGTTACTAGCCTCCCCCAGTACCCTGCCCTGAACCGTAGTCACTGTTACTAGCCGGCTACCACCCGGTACTCTACCCTGAACTATAGTCACTGTTATTAGCCGGCTACCACCCGGTACTCTACCCTGAACTATAGTCACTGTTACTAGCCTCCCCCAGTACCCTGCCCTGAACCTTAGTCACTGTTACTAGCCGGCTACCACCTGGTACCCTGCCCTGAACCTTAGTCACTGTTACTAGCCGGCTACCACCCGGTACTCTACCCTGAACCTTAGTCACTGTTACTAGCCGGCTGCCACACGGTACTCTACCCTGAACTATAGTCACTGTTGCATTACGTCAGGATATGTCACTGAGGGAGAGAGGGTAATGTGTAATGTTTACATTCTGTCAGGATATGTTATTGTCAGACATCAGGGATCCTCTGGGAGGAGAGGAGACACAGACTGGTACCAGTCATCATGACAGCCGTGAGCTGGGGAGGAGTGAGCACTTTGGGGTAGAGGTCAGGTCAGACATCAGGGATCCTCTGGGAGGAGAGGAGACACAGACTGGTACCAGTCACCATGACAGCCGTGAGCTGGGGAGGAGTGAGCACTTTGGGGTAGAGGTCAGGTCAGACATCAGGGATCCTCTGGGAGGAGAGGAGACACAGACTGGTACCAGTCACCATGACGGCCGTGAGTTGGGCAGAGAAGCGATCACATGTCGCAGGCATTGATAAAGGGGAGAGAGATCTTCGGATTAGGCATTAAATGGGGGTTGAGGTCAGGTCAGGTCACCTTAAAGGAGAAGGAACCCCATCACTTCCTCTTCCTGTCGAACCGTAACAGATGTAAGGGGTTGGCGAGGAGGAGGAGTGCATCTAAACTGGAGTGTATATATACTTGTGTTGGTGGAAACATGTTGTTGTCTGAATACAGCTGTAACGACCCTTTGGGAAGAACTTGGTTCAGCTTCTCTAGTGTACGTGAGTTATTTACTCTGAACCTAACAGTATATACTGTATTCTAGTCAAGGCTCAGCCTATATATAACTACTGTCTATACTGTCTATAACTACTGCTGTACACACCTTGTCTAATCATATACTGTCCAAACTGTCTATAGACACCATCCTATATAACTACTGTCTATACTGTCTATACACACCATCCTATATAACTACTGTCTATACTGTCTATACACACCATCCTATAACTACAGTCTATACTGTCTATAGACACCATCCTATTATAACTACTGTCTATACACACCATCCTATATAACTACTGTCTATACTGTCTCTACACACCATCCTATAACTACAGTCTATACTGTCTATACACACCATCCTATATAACTACTGTCTATACTGTCTATACACACCATCCTATATAACTACTGTCTATACACACCATCCTATATAACTACTGTCTATACACACCATCCTATATAACTACTGTCTATACACACCATCCTATATAACTACTGTCTATACACACCATCCTATATAACTACTGTCCATACTGTCTATACACACCATCCTATATAACTACTGTCTATACACACCATCCTATATAACTACTGTCTATACACACCATCCTATATAACTACTGTCTATACACGCCATCCTATATAACTACTGTCTATACACGCCATCCTATATAACTACTGTCTATACACGCCATCCTATATAACTACTGTCTATACACACCATCCTGTATAACTACTGTCTATACACACCATCCTGTATAACTACTGTCTATACACACCATCCTGTATAACTACTGTCTATACACACCATCCTGTATAACTACTGTCTATACACACCATCCTGTATAACTACTGTCTATACACACCATCCTGTATAACTACTGTCTATACACACCATCCTGTATAACTACTGTCTATACACACCATCCTATATAACTAGTATATCTACTGCTGTTCATATCATTCCAAGTATATCTACTTGATCACTGTTAGTGTTATTTGGGTTGTTCATTTGGATCACTGTTACAGTGCTATTTGGGTTGTTCATTTGGATCACTGTTACAGTGCTATTTGGGTTGTTCATTTGGATCACTGTTACAGTGCTATTTGGGTTGTTCATTTGGATCACTGTTACAGTGCTATTTGGGTTGTTCATTTGGATCACTGTTACAGTGCTCTTTGGGTTGTTCATTTGGATCACTTCTACAGTGCTCTTTGGGTTGTTCATTTGGATCACTGTTAGTGTTATTTGGGTTGTTCATTTGGATCACTGTTAGTGTTATTTGGGTTGTTCATTTGGATCACTGTTACAGTGCTATTTGGGTTGTTCATTGGATTTGTTACGACATTTCTTGATTCAGATTTGTTGATTTTTTTATGTACTTGCTTGACATTTTACTGTATCGTTAAGAGCTCGTAATATAACTTCTGCTGAACTGTGTACGTGACCAATAAGCTTTGATTTGATAGGAAATACAGGGACATGCCATATCAGCTGTTGATTTTAATGAAGACAATGATAACTGCTTAGGGGACTCTGGGAGATTCACTGACTGACTGACTGACATCCATCCATCACACTGCGTGTGAGTATCAGTATAACAAACCTACTGCCAGTACATTATCGTAGCTTCACCAGGATTTTCATGGTATCAGCTCCATTTCCCAACAATACACTTCCTCTTTCAGAACACGCTCCTTTCTTTCTCTCTGACAGGAAGTGACTAGGCCTCTCCCCTTACCCCTCAGCTCACTCTCGGATCCCCCCGGACAGCGGTTGGTCGGTTGCCGTGGCCAACCAGACGCTGTGTCCCTGTATGTCCGTCAGGGAAGATGAGGTCTGTCGACGAGCTAAACCACTAATCAGCAACATTCCAGAACTCTCCGGAAGACGGGAAACAAACATTCTGTCCGTGGTTCATTCCTGTTGTTTAATTACACTGTTCTGTTGACGGAGGCCCCTTATCAACAGATCTCTAACAGAGTTCCTCCTGTTGCTACAGTCCCTCTTTTAACAGACAACTAATGACCATATTGAGGCTTTATGAAGGCATTCATGAAGAGCACTACATACATGCTTCACAAATCATTATAAGCCAAGTCGTAGCCTACATGGGTGATCCAAAGGCTCCTTACAGCTGGTATTGTGTCGTGGCATAAGAGCTTTAGACCTACGTCTTATAAACGGTTTGATTTCACTACATCTATAACCTACTTTTACTTTGACTAGATGTCTAGTAGGATGTCTAGTAGCATGTTTGGTATGATGTTAAGTTGGATGTCTAGTAGGATGTTTAGTAGGATGTTTGGTATGATGTCTAGTAGGATGTTTGGTATGATGTCTAGTTGGATGTTTAGTAGGATGTCAGGCAGGATGTTTGGTAGGATGTTTGGTAGGATGTCTAGTAGGATGTCTAGTAGGATGTCTGGTAGGATGTCTAGTAGGATATTTAGTAGGATGTCTGGTAGGATGTCTGGTAGGATGTCTGGTAGGATGTCTGGTAGGATGTCTGGTCGGATGTCTGGTCGGATGTCTGGTCGGGTGTCTGGTCTGGTAGGTTGTCTAGTAGGGTGTCTGGTAGGTTGTCTAGTAGGGTGTCTGGTAGGTTGTCTAGTAGGGTGTCTGGTAGGTTGTCTAGTAGGTTGTCTGGTAGGATGTCTAGTAGGTTGTCTGGTAGGATGTCTAGTAGGATGTTTGGTATGATGTCTAGTAGGATGTTTGGTATGATGTGTAGTTGGGTGTCTGGTAGGTTGTCTAGTAGGGTGTCTGGTAGGTTGTCTGGTAGGATGTCTGGTAGGTTGTCTGGTAGGATGTCTGGTAGGATGTTTGGTAGGATGTTTGGTATGATGTCTAGTAGGGTGTCTAGTAGGGTGTCTAGTAGGTTGTCTAGTAGGTTGTCTAGTAGGTTGTCTGGTAGGTTGTCTAGTAGGTTGTCTGGTAGGTTGTCTAGTAGGTTGTCTGGTAGGTTGTCTAGTAGGTTGTCTAGTAGGTTGTCTGGTAGGATGTCTAGTAGGATGTCTGGTAGGATGTCTAGTAGGATGTTTGGTATGATGTCTAGTAGGATGTTTGGTATGATGTGTAGTTGGGTGTCTGGTAGGTTGTCTAGTAGGGTGTCTGGTAGGTTGTCTGGTAGGATGTCTGGTAGGATGTTTGGTATGATGTCTAGTAGGGTGTCTGGTATGATGTCTAGTAGGGTGTCTAGTAGGGTGTCTAGTAGGGTGTCTGGTATGATGTCTAGTAGGATGTTTGGTATGATGTCTAGTAGGGTGTCTGGTATGATGTCTAGTAGGATGTTTGGTATGATGTCTAGTAGGATGTCTAGTAGGATGTCTAGTAGGGTGTCTAGTAGGGTGTCTGGTATGATGTCTGGTATGATGTCTAGTAGGGTGTCTAGTAGGGTGTCTAGTAGGGTGTCTAGTAGGGTGTCTAGTAGGGTGTCTAGTAGGGTGTCTAGTAGGGTGTCTAGTAGGGTGTCTAGTAGGGTGTCTAGTAGGGTGTCCAGGGTGTAGTAGGGTGTCTAGTAGGGTGTCTAGTAGGGTGTCTAGTAGGGTGTCTAGGTGTCCATGTTACAGCACGTTGTGTTCACGGTCCTTTGAGCTACTAATATATTGGTCCCAGGAAGTGTGCTTGAACATCCCCTTGTGTTTACCTAGTTGTTGCTTAGCAAATTGCGTCGTGTGACTGCGTGGTTGCCTGGTAATTACAGAGTAACGTATTCATAGCCGGATTAGTTGGTAGCTGTGTTAACTGGTTACTCAGGGCTCCACACAGTGCTTCATGTTATGACACTCAAATGTAATATATTCCATAGGATCTAACTTGCTGATTACTCACTGTAATGGGTGCCCCAAATGGCACCCTTTTCCGTATTAGTGCACTATTTTTGACAGTGGTCCAGTGAGAATGTGTCAGTAAGTAGTGGTTGAAGAAGCACTCTCTCACAGAAACAGATGGCACTAAGACCTCTTTCACAAAGATGTCACACGTCCTTCCTCTTCATCACTATAAACTTCTCCATAAACACTCTCTTTCCCTTTCTCATTTCTTCTCCTTAGGAACCCTATCAGGGGGTGGGGGGGTGGTATGTGTCAAAAGTAGTGCACTTAATAGGGAAAAGGGTGCCATTTGGGACAGCCTAAGAGTAGATGATGCTGCACAAATGTCAAGACAAGAGAAGAGAGAGAGCTCAGCTAGGCTCCGCCCCAGAAGGAAGACAAGAGAGAGAGCTAGGCTCCGCCCCAGAAGGAAGACAAGACAAGAGAGAGAGCTAGGCTCCGCCCCAGAAGGAAGACAAGAGAAGAGAGAGAGCTAGGCTCCGCCCCAGAAGGAAGACAAGAGAAGAGAGAGAGCTAGGCTCCACCCCAGAAGGAAGACAGAGAGAGCTAGGCTCCGCCCCAGAAGGAAGACAAGAGAGAGAGCTAGGCTCTGCCCCAGAAGGAAGACAAGAGAGAGAGCTAGGCTCCGCCCCAGAAGGAAGACAAGAGAGAGAGCTAGGCTCCGCCCCAGAAGGAAGACAAGAGAGAGAGCTAGGCTCCGCCCCAGAAGGAAGACAAGAGAGAGAGCTAGGCTCCGCCCCAGAAGGAAGACAAGAGAAGAGAGAGAGCTAGGCTCTGCCCCAGAAGGAAGACAAGAGGAGAGAGAGCTAGGCTCCACCCCAGAAGGAAGACAATAGCGAGAGCTAGGCTCCGCCCCAGAAGGAAGACAAGAGAAGAGAGAGAGCTAGGCTCCACCCCAGAAGGAAGACAATAGCGAGAGCTAGGCTCCGCCCAGAAGGAAGACAATAGCGAGAGCTAGGCTCCGCCCAGAAGGAAGACAATAGCGAGAGCTAGGCTCCGCCCAGAAGGAAGACAAGAGGGAGAGCTAGGCTCCGCCCCAGAAAGAAGACAAGAGAAGAGAGAGCTAGGCTCCCCCCCAGAAAGAAGAAAAGAGAGGAGAGAGCTAGGCTCCGCCCCAGAAGGAAGAAAAGAGAAGAGAGAGAGCTAGGCTCCGCCCCAGAAGGAAGACAAGAGAAGAGAGAGAGCTAGGCTCCACCCCAGAAGGAAGACAGAGAGAGCTAGGCTCCGCCCCAGAAGGAAGACAGAGAGAGCTAGGCTCTGCCCCAGAAGGAAGACAAGAGAGAGAGCTAGGCTCCGCCCCAGAAGGAAGACGAGAGAGAGCTAGGCTCCGCCCCAGAAGGAAGACGAGAGAGAGCTAGGCTCCGCCCCAGAAGGAAGACAAGAGAGAGAGCTAGGCTCCGCCCCAGAAGGAAGACAAGAGAGAGAGCTAGGCTCCGCCCAGAAGGAAGACAATAGCGAGAGCTAGGCTCCGCCCAGAAGGAAGACAATAGCGAGAGCTAGGCTCCGCCCAGAAGGAAGACAAGAGAAGAGAGAGCTAGGCTCCCCCCCAGAAAGAAGACAAGAGAAGAGAGAGAGCTAGGCTCCACCCCAGAAGGAAGAAAAGAGAGGAGAGAGCTAGGCTCCGCCCCAGAAGGAAGAAAAGAGAGGAGAGAGAGCTAGGCTCCGCCCCAGAAGGAAGAAAAGAGGAGAGAGAGCTAGGCTCCGCCTCAGAAGGAAGAAAAGAGAGTGAGAGCTAGGCTCTGCCCCAGAAGGAAGAGAAGAGGGTGAGAGCTAGGCTCTGGCCCAGAAGAAAGAGAAGAGAAGAGAGTGAGAGCTAGGCTCCGCCCCAGAAGGAAGAGAAGAGAAGAGAGTGAGAGCTAGGCTCCGCCCCAGAAGGAAGAGAAGAGAAGAGAGTGAGAGCTAGGCTCCGCCCCAGAAGGAAGAGAAGAGAGTGAGAGCTAGGCTCTGCCCCAGAAGAAAGAGAAGAGAGTGAGAGCTAGGCTCCGCCCCAGAAGGAAGAGAAGAGAAGAGAGTGAGAGCTAGGCTCCGCCCCAGAAGGAAGAGAAGAGAAGAGAGTGAGAGCTAGGCTCTGCCCCAGAAGAAAGAGAAGAGAAGAGAAGAGAGTGAGAGCTAGGCTCTGGCCCAGAAGAAAGAGAAGAGAAGAGAAGAGAGTGAGAGCTAGGCTCCGCCCCAGAAGGAAGACAAGAGAAGAGAGAGAGCTAGGCTCCACCCCAGAAGGAAGAGAAGAGAGAGAGCTAGGCTCCGCCCCAGAAGGAAGACAAGAGAAGAGAGAGAGCTAGGCTCCACCCCAGAAGGAAGACAATAGCGAGAGCTAGGCCCCCAGAAGGAAGACAATAGCGAGAGCTAGGCTCCGCCCAGAAGGAAGACGAGAGGGAGAGCTAGGCTCCGCCCCAGAAAGAAGACGAGAGAAGAGAGAGAGCTAGGCTCCCCCAGAAGGAAGACAAGAGAGAGAGCTAGGCTCCCCCAGAAAGAAGACAAGAGAAGAGAGAGAGCTAGGCTCCACCCCAGAAGGAAGAAAAGAGAGGAGAGAGAGCTAGGCTCCGCCCCAGAAGGAAGAAAAGAGAGGAGAGAGAGCTAGGCTCCGCCCCAGAAGGAAGACAAGAGAAGAGAGAGAGCTAGGCTCCACCCCAGAAGGAAGACAATAGCGAGAGCTAGGCTCCGCCCAGAAGGAAGACAATAGCGAGAGCTAGGCTCCGCCCAGAAGGAAGACAAGAGGGAGAGCTAGGCTCCGCCCCAGAAAGAAGACAAGAGAAGAGAGAGAGCTAGGCTCCACCCCAGAAGGAAGAAAAGAGAGGAGAGAGAGCTAGGCTCCCCCAGAAAGAAGACAAGAGAAGAGAGAGAGCTAGGCTCCACCCCAGAAGGAAGAAAAGAGAGGAGAGAGAGCTAGGCTCCGCCCCAGAAGGAAGAAAAGAGAGGAGAGAGAGCTAGGCTCCGCCCCAGAAGGAAGAAAAGAGAGAGAGAGCTAGGCTCCGCCCCAGAAGGAAGAAAAGAGAGGAGAGAGAGCTAGGCTCCGCCCCAGAAGGAAGAAAAGAGAGGAGAGAGAGCTAGGCTCCGCCCCAGAAGGAAGAAAAGAGAGGAGAGAGAGCTAGGCTCCGCCCCAGAAGGAAGAAAAGAGAAGAGAGTGAGAGCTAGGCTCCGCCCCAGAAGGAAGAAAAGAGAAGAGAGTGAGAGCTAGGCTCCGCCCCAGAAGGAAGAAAAGAGAAGAGAGTGAGAGCTAGGCTCCGCCCCAGAAGGAAGAGAAGAGAAGAGAGAGAGAGCTAGGCTCCGCCCCAGAAGGAAAGAAGAGAAGAGAGTGAGAGCTAGGCTCCGCCCCAGAAGGAAGAAAAGAGAAGAGAGTGAGAGCTAGGCTCCGCCCCAGAAGGAAGAGAAGAGAAGAGAGTGAGAGCTAGGCTCCGCCCCAGAAGGAAGAAAAGAGAAGAGAGTGAGAGCTAGGCTCCGCCCAGAAGGAAGAGAAGAGAAGAGAGTGAGAGCTAGGCTCCGCCCCAGAAGGAAGAGAAGAGAAGAGAGTGAGAGCTAGGCTCCGCCCCAGAAGGAAGAAAAGAGAAGAGAGTGAGAGCTAGGCTCCGCCCCAGAAGGAAGAAAAGAGAAGAGAGAGAGAGCTAGGCTCCGCCCCAGAAGGAAGAGAAGAGTGAGAGCTAGGCTCTGCCCCAGAAGAAAGAGAAGAGAAGAGAAGAGAGTGAGAGCTAGGCTCTGCCCCAGAAGAAAGAGAAGAGAAGAGAAGAGAGTGAGAGCTAGGCTCTGCCCCAGAAGAAAGAGAAGAGAAGAGAAGAGAGTGAGAGCTAGGCTCCGCCCCAGAAGGAAGAGAAGAGAGTGAGAGCTAGGCTCCGCCCCAGAAGGAAGAGAAGAGAGTGAGAGCTAGGCTCTGCCCCAGAAGAAAGAGAAGAGAAGAGAAGAGAGTGAGAGCTAGGCTCTGCCCCAGAAGAAAGAGAAGAGAAGAGAAGAGAAGAGAGTGAGAGCTAGGCTCCGCCCCAGAAGGAAGAGAAGAGAAGAGAGTGAGAGCTAGGCTCTGCCCCAGAAGAAAGAGAAGAGAAGAGAAGAGAAGAGAGTGAGAGCTAGGCTCTGCCCCAGAAGAAAGAGAAGAGAAGAGAAGAGAGTGAGAGCTAGGCTCCGCCCCAGAAGGAAGAGAAGAGAGTGAGAGCTAGGCTCTGCCCCAGAAGAAAGAGAAGAGAAGAGAAGAGAGTGAGAGCTAGGCTCCGCCCCAGAAGGAAGAGAAGAGAGTGAGAGCTAGGCTCCGCCCCAGAAGGAAGAGAAGAGAGTGAGAGCTAGGCTCTGCCCCAGAAGAAAGAGAAGAGAAGAGAAGAGAGTGAGAGCTAGGCTCTGCCCCAGAAGAAAGAGAAGAGAAGAGAAGAGAAGAGAGTGAGAGCTAGGCTCCGCCCCCAGAAGGAAGAGAAGAGAAGAGAGTGAGAGCTAGGCTCTGCCCCAGAAGAAAGAGAAGAGAAGAGAAGAGAAGAGAGTGAGAGCTAGGCTCTGCCCCAGAAGAAAGAGAAGAGAAGAGAAGAGAGTGAGAGCTAGGCTCCGCCCCAGAAGGAAGAGAAGAGAGTGAGAGCTAGGCTCTGCCCCAGAAGAAAGAGAAGAGAAGAGAAGAGAGTGAGAGCTAGGCTCCGCCCCAGAAGGAAGAGAAGAGAAGAGAGTGAGAGCTAGGCTCTGCCCCAGAAGAAAGAGAAGAGAGTGAGAGCTAGGCTCCGCCCCAGAAGGAAGAGAAGAGAAGAGAGTGAGAGCTAGGCTCCGCCCCAGAAGGAAGAGAAGAGAAGAGAGTGAGAGCTAGGCTCTGCCCCAGAAGAAAGAGAAGAGAAGAGAAGAGAGTGAGAGCTAGGCTCTGGCCCAGAAGAAAGAGAAGAGAAGAGAAGAGAGTGAGAGCTAGGCTCCGCCCCAGAAGGAAGACAAGAGAAGAGAGAGAGCTAGGCTCCACCCCAGAAGGAAGAGAAGAGAGAGAGCTAGGCTCCGCCCCAGAAGGAAGACAAGAGAAGAGAGAGAGCTAGGCTCCACCCCAGAAGGAAGACAATAGCGAGAGCTAGGCTCCCCCCAGAAGGAAGACAATAGCGAGAGCTAGGCTCCGCCCAGAAGGAAGACGAGAGGGAGAGCTAGGCTCCGCCCCAGAAAGAAGACGAGAGAAGAGAGAGAGCTAGGCTCCCCCAGAAGGAAGACAAGAGAGAGAGCTAGGCTCCCCCAGAAAGAAGACAAGAGAAGAGAGAGAGCTAGGCTCCACCCCAGAAGGAAGAAAAGAGAGGAGAGAGAGCTAGGCTCCGCCCCAGAAGGAAGAAAAGAGAGGAGAGAGAGCTAGGCTCCCCCAGAAGGAAGAAAAGAGAGAGAGAGCTAGGCTCCGCCCCAGAAGGAAGAAAAGAGAGGAGAGAGAGCTAGGCTCCGCCCCAGAAGGAAGACAAGAGAAGAGAGAGAGCTAGGCTCCACCCCAGAAGGAAGACAATAGCGAGAGCTAGGCTCCGCCCAGAAGGAAGACAATAGCGAGAGCTAGGCTCCGCCCAGAAGGAAGACAAGAGGGAGAGCTAGGCTCCGCCCCCAGAAAGAAGACAAGAGAAGAGAGAGAGCTAGGCTCCACCCCAGAAGGAAGAAAAGAGAGGAGAGAGAGCTAGGCTCCCCCAGAAAGAAGACAAGAGAAGAGAGAGAGCTAGGCTCCACCCCAGAAGGAAGAAAAGAGAGGAGAGAGAGCTAGGCTCCGCCCCAGAAGGAAGAAAAGAGAGGAGAGAGAGCTAGGCTCCGCCCCAGAAGGAAGAAAAGAGAGAGAGAGCTAGGCTCCGCCCCAGAAGGAAGAAAAGAGAGGAGAGAGAGCTAGGCTCCGCCCCAGAAGGAAGAAAAGAGAGGAGAGAGAGCTAGGCTCCGCCCCAGAAGGAAGAAAAGAGAGGAGAGAGAGCTAGGCTCCGCCCCAGAAGGAAGAAAAGAGAAGAGAGTGAGAGCTAGGCTCCGCCCCAGAAGGAAGAAAAGAGAAGAGAGTGAGAGCTAGGCTCCGCCCCAGAAGGAAGAGAAGAGTGAGAGCTAGGCTCTGCCCCAGAAGGAAGAGAAGAGAAGAGAGTGAGAGCTAGGCTCTGCCCCAGAAGAAAGAGAAGAGAAGAGAAGAGAGTGAGAGCTAGGCTCCGCCCCAGAAGGAAGAGAAGAGAAGAGAAGAGAGTGAGAGCTAGGCTCCGCCCCAGAAGGAAGAGAAGAGAGTGAGAGCTAGGCTCTGCCCCAGAAGAAAGAGAAGAGAAGAGAAGAGAGTGAGAGCTAGGCTCTGCCCCAGAAGAAAGAGAAGAGAAGAGAAGAGAGAAGAGAGTGAGAGCTAGGCTCCGCCCCAGAAGGAAGAGAAGAGAAGAGAGTGAGAGCTAGGCTCTGCCCCAGAAGAAAGAGAAGAGAAGAGAAGAGAGTGAGAGCTAGGCTCCGCCCCCAGAAGGAAGAGAAGAGAAGAGAGTGAGAGCTAGGCTCTGCCCCAGAAGAAAGAGAAGAGAGTGAGAGCTAGGCTCCGCCCCAGAAGGAAGAGAAGAGAAGAGAGTGAGAGCTAGGCTCCGCCCCAGAAGGAAGAGAAGAGAAGAGAGTGAGAGCTAGGCTCTGCCCCAGAAGAAAGAGAAGAGAAGAGAAGAGAGTGAGAGCTAGGCTCTGGCCCAGAAGAAAGAGAAGAGAAGAGAAGAGAGTGAGAGCTAGGCTCCGCCCCAGAAGGAAGACAAGAGAAGAGAGAGAGCTAGGCTCCACCCCAGAAGGAAGAGAAGAGAGAGAGCTAGGCTCCGCCCCAGAAGGAAGACAAGAGAAGAGAGAGAGCTAGGCTCCACCCCAGAAGGAAGACAATAGCGAGAGCTAGGCTCCCCCCAGAAGGAAGACAATAGCGAGAGCTAGGCTCCGCCCAGAAGGAAGACGAGAGGGAGAGCTAGGCTCCGCCCCAGAAAGAAGACGAGAGAAGAGAGAGAGCTAGGCTCCCCCCCAGAAGGAAGACAAGAGAGAGAGCTAGGCTCCCCCCCAGAAAGAAGACAAGAGAAGAGAGAGAGCTAGGCTCCACCCCAGAAGGAAGAAAAGAGAGGAGAGAGAGCTAGGCTCCGCCCCAGAAGGAAGAAAAGAGAGAGAGAGCTAGGCTCCGCCCCAGAAGGAAGAAAAGAGAGGAGAGAGAGCTAGGCTCCGCCCCAGAAGGAAGACAAGAGAAGAGAGAGAGCTAGGCTCCACCCCAGAAGGAAGACAATAGCGAGAGCTAGGCTCCGCCCAGAAGGAAGACAATAGCGAGAGCTAGGCTCCGCCCAGAAGGAAGACAAGAGGGAGAGCTAGGCTCCGCCCCAGAAAGAAGACAAGAGAAGAGAGAGAGCTAGGCTCCACCCCAGAAGGAAGAAAAGAGAGGAGAGAGAGCTAGGCTCCCCCCCAGAAAGAAGACAAGAGAAGAGAGAGAGCTAGGCTCCACCCCAGAAGGAAGAAAAGAGAGGAGAGAGAGCTAGGCTCCGCCCCAGAAGGAAGAGAAGAGAGTGAGAGCTAGGCTCCGCCCCAGAAGGAAGAGAAGAGAAGAGAGTGAGAGCTAGGCTCCGCCCCAGAAGGAAGAGAAGAGAAGAGAGTGAGAGCTAGGCTCTGCCCCAGAAGAAAGAGAAGAGAAGAGAAGAGAGTGAGAGCTAGGCTCTGGCCCAGAAGAAAGAGAAGAGAAGAGAAGAGAGTGAGAGCTAGGCTCCGCCCCAGAAGGAAGACAAGAGAAGAGAGAGAGCTAGGCTCCACCCCAGAAGGAAGAGAAGAGAGAGAGCTAGGCTCCGCCCCAGAAGGAAGACAAGAGAAGAGAGAGAGCTAGGCTCCACCCCAGAAGGAAGACAATAGCGAGAGCTAGGCTCCCCAGAAGGAAGACAATAGCGAGAGCTAGGCTCCGCCCAGAAGGAAGACGAGAGGGAGAGCTAGGCTCCGCCCCAGAAAGAAGACGAGAGAAGAGAGAGAGCTAGGCTCCCCCAGAAGGAAGACAAGAGAGAGAGCTAGGCTCCCCCAGAAAGAAGACAAGAGAAGAGAGAGAGCTAGGCTCCACCCCAGAAGGAAGAAAAGAGAGGAGAGAGAGCTAGGCTCCGCCCCAGAAGGAAGAAAAGAGAGGAGAGAGAGCTAGGCTCCGCCCCAGAAGGAAGAAAAGAGAGAGAGAGCTAGGCTCCGCCCCAGAAGGAAGAAAAGAGAGGAGAGAGAGCTAGGCTCCGCCCCAGAAGGAAGACAAGAGAAGAGAGAGAGCTAGGCTCCACCCCAGAAGGAAGACAATAGCGAGAGCTAGGCTCCGCCCAGAAGGAAGACAATAGCGAGAGCTAGGCTCCGCCCAGAAGGAAGACAAGAGGGAGAGCTAGGCTCCGCCCCAGAAAGAAGACAAGAGAAGAGAGAGAGCTAGGCTCCACCCCAGAAGGAAGAAAAGAGAGGAGAGAGAGCTAGGCTCCCCCAGAAAGAAGACAAGAGAAGAGAGAGAGCTAGGCTCCACCCCAGAAGGAAGAAAAGAGAGGAGAGAGAGCTAGGCTCCGCCCCAGAAGGAAGAAAAGAGAGGAGAGAGAGCTAGGCTCCGCCCCAGAAGGAAGAAAAGAGAGAGAGAGCTAGGCTCCGCCCCAGAAGGAAGAAAAGAGAGGAGAGAGAGCTAGGCTCCGCCCCAGAAGGAAGAAAAGAGAGGAGAGAGAGCTAGGCTCCGCCCCAGAAGGAAGAAAAGAGAGGAGAGAGAGCTAGGCTCCGCCCCAGAAGGAAGAAAAGAGAAGAGAGTGAGAGCTAGGCTCCGCCCCAGAAGGAAGAAAAGAGAAGAGAGTGAGAGCTAGGCTCCGCCCCAGAAGGAAGAGAAGAGTGAGAGCTAGGCTCTGCCCCAGAAGGAAGAGAAGAGAAGAGAGTGAGAGCTAGGCTCTGCCCCAGAAGAAAGAGAAGAGAAGAGAAGAGAGTGAGAGCTAGGCTCCGCCCCAGAAGGAAGAGAAGAGAAGAGAAGAGAGTGAGAGCTAGGCTCCGCCCCAGAAGGAAGAGAAGAGAGTGAGAGCTAGGCTCTGCCCCAGAAGAAAGAGAAGAGAAGAGAAGAGAGTGAGAGCTAGGCTCTGCCCCAGAAGAAAGAGAAGAGAAGAGAAGAGAGTGAGAGCTAGGCTCCGCCCCAGAAGGAAGAGAAGAGAAGAGAGTGAGAGCTAGGCTCTGCCCCAGAAGAAAGAGAAGAGAAGAGAAGAGAGTGAGAGCTAGGCTCCGCCCCAGAAGGAAGAGAAGAGAAGAGAGTGAGAGCTAGGCTCTGCCCCAGAAGAAAGAGAAGAGAGTGAGAGCTAGGCTCCGCCCCAGAAGGAAGAGAAGAGAAGAGAGTGAGAGCTAGGCTCCGCCCCAGAAGGAAGAGAAGAGAAGAGAGTGAGAGCTAGGCTCTGCCCCAGAAGAAAGAGAAGAGAAGAGAAGAGAGTGAGAGCTAGGCTCTGGCCCAGAAGAAAGAGAAGAGAAGAGAAGAGAGTGAGAGCTAGGCTCCGCCCCAGAAGGAAGACAAGAGAAGAGAGAGAGCTAGGCTCCACCCCAGAAGGAAGAGAAGAGAGAGAGCTAGGCTCCGCCCCAGAAGGAAGACAAGAGAAGAGAGAGAGCTAGGCTCCACCCCAGAAGGAAGACAATAGCGAGAGCTAGGCTCCCCCCAGAAGGAAGACAATAGCGAGAGCTAGGCTCCGCCCAGAAGGAAGACAATAGCGAGAGCTAGGCTCCGCCCCAGAAAGAAGACGAGAGAAGAGAGAGAGCTAGGCTAACCCCCAGAAGGAAGACAAGAGAGAGAGCTAGGCTCCCCCCCAGAAAGAAGACAAGAGAAGAGAGAGAGCTAGGCTCCACCCCAGAAGGAAGAAAAGAGAGGAGAGAGAGCTAGGCTCCGCCCCCAGAAGGAAGAAAAGAGAGAGAGAGCTAGGCTCCGCCCCAGAAGGAAGAAAAGAGAGGAGAGAGAGCTAGGCTCCGCCCCAGAAGGAAGACAAGAGAAGAGAGAGAGCTAGGCTCCACCCCAGAAGGAAGACAATAGCGAGAGCTAGGCTCCGCCCAGAAGGAAGACAATAGCGAGAGCTAGGCTCCGCCCAGAAGGAAGACAAGAGGGAGAGCTAGGCTCCGCCCCAGAAAGAAGACAAGAGAAGAGAGAGAGCTAGGCTCCACCCCAGAAGGAAGAAAAGAGAGGAGAGAGAGCTAGGCTCCCCCCCAGAAAGAAGACAAGAGAAGAGAGAGAGCTAGGCTCCACCCCAGAAGGAAGAAAAGAGAGGAGAGAGAGCTAGGCTCCGCCCCAGAAGGAAGAAAAGAGAGGAGAGAGAGCTAGGCTCCACCCCAGAAGGAAGAAAAGAGAGGAGAGAGAGCTAGGCTCTGCGCCCAGAAGGAAGAAAAGAGAGGAGAGAGAGCTAGGCTCCGCCCCAGAAGGAAGAAAAGAGAAGAGAGTGAGAGCTAGGCTCCGCCCCAGAAGGAAGAAAAGAGAAGAGAGTGAGAGCTAGGCTCCACCCCAGAAGGAAGACAGAGAGAGCTAGGCTCCGCCCCAGAAGGAAGACAGAGAGAGCTAGGCTCTGCCCCAGAAGGAAGACAAGAGAGAGAGCTAGGCTCCGCCCCAGAAGGAAGACGAGAGAGAGCTAGGCTCCGCCCCAGAAGGAAGACGAGAGAGAGCTAGGCTCCGCCCCAGAAGGAAGACAAGAGAGAGAGCTAGGCTCCGCCCCAGAAGGAAGACAAGAGAGAGAGCTAGGCTCCGCCCAGAAGGAAGACAATAGCGAGAGCTAGGCTCCGCCCAGAAGGAAGACAATAGCGAGAGCTAGGCTCCGCCCAGAAGGAAGACAAGAGGGAGAGCTAGGCTCCGCCCCAGAAAGAAGACAAGAGAAGAGAGAGCTAGGCTCCCCCCCAGAAAGAAGACAAGAGAAGAGAGAGAGCTAGGCTCCACCCCAGAAGGAAGAAAAGAGAGGAGAGAGCTAGGCTCCGCCCCAGAAGGAAGAAAAGAGAGGAGAGAGAGCTAGGCTCCGCCCCAGAAGGAAGAAAAGAGGAGAGAGAGCTAGGCTCCGCCTCAGAAGGAAGAAAAGAGAGTGAGAGCTAGGCTCTGCCCCAGAAGGAAGAGAAGAGGGTGAGAGCTAGGCTCTGGCCCAGAAGAAAGAGAAGAGAAGAGAGTGAGAGCTAGGCTCCGCCCCAGAAGGAAGAGAAGAGAAGAGAGTGAGAGCTAGGCTCCGCCCCAGAAGGAAGAGAAGAGAAGAGAGTGAGAGCTAGGCTCCGCCCCAGAAGGAAGAGAAGAGAGTGAGAGCTAGGCTCTGCCCCAGAAGAAAGAGAAGAGAGTGAGAGCTAGGCTCCGCCCCAGAAGGAAGAGAAGAGAAGAGAGTGAGAGCTAGGCTCCGCCCCAGAAGGAAGAGAAGAGAAGAGAGTGAGAGCTAGGCTCTGCCCCAGAAGAAAGAGAAGAGAAGAGAAGAGAGTGAGAGCTAGGCTCTGGCCCAGAAGAAAGAGAAGAGAAGAGAAGAGAGTGAGAGCTAGGCTCCGCCCCAGAAGGAAGACAAGAGAAGAGAGAGAGCTAGGCTCCACCCCAGAAGGAAGAGAAGAGAGAGAGCTAGGCTCCGCCCCAGAAGGAAGACAAGAGAAGAGAGAGAGCTAGGCTCCACCCCAGAAGGAAGACAATAGCGAGAGCTAGGCTCCCCCCAGAAGGAAGACAATAGCGAGAGCTAGGCTCCGCCCAGAAGGAAGACGAGAGGGAGAGCTAGGCTCCGCCCCAGAAAGAAGACGAGAGAAGAGAGAGAGCTAGGCTCCCCCCCAGAAGGAAGACAAGAGAGAGAGCTAGGCTCCCCCAGAAAGAAGACAAGAGAAGAGAGAGAGCTAGGCTCCACCCCAGAAGGAAGAAAAGAGAGGAGAGAGAGCTAGGCTCCGCCCCAGAAGGAAGAAAAGAGAGGAGAGAGAGCTAGGCTCCGCCCCAGAAGGAAGAAAAGAGAGAGAGAGCTAGGCTCCGCCCAGAAGGAAGAAAAGAGAGGAGAGAGAGCTAGGCTCCGCCCCAGAAGGAAGACAAGAGAAGAGAGAGAGCTAGGCTCCACCCCAGAAGGAAGACAATAGCGAGAGCTAGGCTCCGCCCAGAAGGAAGACAATAGCGAGAGCTAGGCTCCGCCCAGAAGGAAGACAAGAGGGAGAGCTAGGCTCCGCCCCAGAAAGAAGACAAGAGAAGAGAGAGAGCTAGGCTCCACCCCAGAAGGAAGAAAAGAGAGGAGAGAGAGCTAGGCTCCCCCCCAGAAAGAAGACAAGAGAAGAGAGAGAGCTAGGCTCCACCCCAGAAGGAAGAAAAGAGAGGAGAGAGAGCTAGGCTCCGCCCCAGAAGGAAGAAAAGAGAGGAGAGAGAGCTAGGCTCCGCCCCAGAAGGAAGAAAAGAGAGAGAGAGCTAGGCTCCGCCCCAGAAGGAAGAAAAGAGAGGAGAGAGAGCTAGGCTCCGCCCCCAGAAGGAAGAAAAGAGAGGAGAGAGAGCTAGGCTCCGCCCCAGAAGGAAGAAAAGAGAGGAGAGAGAGCTAGGCTCCGCCCCAGAAGGAAGAAAAGAGAAGAGAGTGAGAGCTAGGCTCCGCCCCAGAAGGAAGAAAAGAGAAGAGAGTGAGAGCTAGGCTCCGCCCCAGAAGGAAGAAAAGAGAAGAGAGTGAGAGCTAGGCTCCGCCCCAGAAGGAAGAGAAGAGAAGAGAGAGAGAGCTAGGCTCCGCCCCAGAAGGAAGAGAAGAGAAGAGAGTGAGAGCTAGGCTCCGCCCCAGAAGGAAGAAAAGAGAAGAGAGTGAGAGCTAGGCTCCGCCCCAGAAGGAAGAGAAGAGAAGAGAGTGAGAGCTAGGCTCCGCCCCAGAAGGAAGAAAAGAGAAGAGAGTGAGAGCTAGGCTCCGCCCCAGAAGGAAGAGAAGAGAAGAGAGTGAGAGCTAGGCTCCGCCCCAGAAGGAAGAGAAGAGAAGAGAGTGAGAGCTAGGCTCCGCCCCAGAAGGAAGAAAAGAGAAGAGAGTGAGAGCTAGGCTCCGCCCCAGAAGGAAGAAAAGAGAAGAGAGAGAGAGCTAGGCTCCGCCCCAGAAGGAAGAGAAGAGTGAGAGCTAGGCTCTGCCCCAGAAGGAAGAGAAGAGAAGAGAGTGAGAGCTAGGCTCCGCCCCAGAAGAAAGAGAAGAGAAGAGAAGAGAGTGAGAGCTAGGCTCTGCCCCAGAAGAAAGAGAAGAGAAGAGAAGAGAGTGAGAGCTAGGCTCTGCCCCAGAAGAAAGAGAAGAGAAGAGAAGAGAGTGAGAGCTAGGCTCCGCCCCAGAAGGAAGAGAAGAGAGTGAGAGCTAGGCTCCGCCCCAGAAGGAAGAGAAGAGAGTGAGAGCTAGGCTCTGCCCCAGAAGAAAGAGAAGAGAAGAGAAGAGAGTGAGAGCTAGGCTCTGCCCCAGAAGAAAGAGAAGAGAAGAGAAGAGAGTGAGAGCTAGGCTCCGCCCCAGAAGGAAGAGAAGAGAAGAGAGTGAGAGCTAGGCTCTGCCCCAGAAGAAAGAGAAGAGAAGAGAAGAGAAGAGAGTGAGAGCTAGGCTCTGCCCCAGAAGAAAGAGAAGAGAAGAGAGTGAGAGCTAGGCTCCGCCCCAGAAGGAAGAGAAGAGAGTGAGAGCTAGGCTCTGCCCCAGAAGGAAGAGAAGAGAAGAGAGTGAGAGCTAGGCTCTGCCCCAGAAGAAAGAGAAGAGAGTGAGAGCTAGGCTCCGCCCCAGAAGGAAGAGAAGAGAAGAGAGTGAGAGCTAGGCTCCGCCCCAGAAGGAAGAGAAGAGAAGAGAGTGAGAGCTAGGCTCTGCCCCAGAAGAAAGAGAAGAGAAGAGAAGAGAGTGAGAGCTAGGCTCTGGCCCAGAAGAAAGAGAAGAGAAGAGAAGAGAGTGAGAGCTAGGCTCCGCCCCAGAAGGAAGACAAGAGAAGAGAGAGAGCTAGGCTCCACCCCAGAAGGAAGAGAAGAGAGAGAGCTAGGCTCCGCCCCAGAAGGAAGACAAGAGAAGAGAGAGAGCTAGGCTCCACCCCAGAAGGAAGACAATAGCGAGAGCTAGGCTCCCCCCAGAAGGAAGACAATAGCGAGAGCTAGGCTCCGCCCAGAAGGAAGACGAGAGGGAGAGCTAGGCTCCGCCCCAGAAAGAAGACGAGAGAAGAGAGAGAGCTAGGCTCCCCCCCAGAAGGAAGACAAGAGAGAGAGCTAGGCTCCCCCCCAGAAAGAAGACAAGAGAAGAGAGAGAGCTAGGCTCCACCCCAGAAGGAAGAAAAGAGAGGAGAGAGAGCTAGGCTCCGCCCCAGAAGGAAGAAAAGAGAGGAGAGAGAGCTAGGCTCCGCCCCAGAAGGAAGAAAAGAGAGAGAGAGCTAGGCTCCGCCCCAGAAGGAAGAAAAGAGAGGAGAGAGAGCTAGGCTCCGCCCCAGAAGGAAGACAAGAGAAGAGAGAGAGCTAGGCTCCACCCCAGAAGGAAGACAATAGCGAGAGCTAGGCTCCGCCCAGAAGGAAGACAATAGCGAGAGCTAGGCTCCGCCCAGAAGGAAGACAAGAGGGAGAGCTAGGCTCCGCCCCAGAAAGAAGACAAGAGAAGAGAGAGAGCTAGGCTCCACCCCAGAAGGAAGAAAAGAGAGGAGAGAGAGCTAGGCTCCCCCAGAAAGAAGACAAGAGAAGAGAGAGAGCTAGGCTCCACCCCAGAAGGAAGAAAAGAGAGGAGAGAGAGCTAGGCTCCGCCCCAGAAGGAAGAAAAGAGAGGAGAGAGAGCTAGGCTCCGCCCCAGAAGGAAGAAAAGAGAGAGAGAGCTAGGCTCCGCCCCAGAAGGAAGAAAAGAGAGGAGAGAGAGCTAGGCTCCGCCCCAGAAGGAAGAAAAGAGAGGAGAGAGAGCTAGGCTCCGCCCCAGAAGGAAGAAAAGAGAGGAGAGAGAGCTAGGCTCCGCCCCAGAAGGAAGAAAAGAGAAGAGAGTGAGAGCTAGGCTCCGCCCCAGAAGGAAGAAAAGAGAAGAGAGTGAGAGCTAGGCTCCGCCCCAGAAGG
Organism: Oncorhynchus tshawytscha; assembly: GCF_018296145.1. Classification (NCBI taxonomy): domain Eukaryota; kingdom Metazoa; phylum Chordata; class Actinopteri; order Salmoniformes; family Salmonidae; genus Oncorhynchus; species Oncorhynchus tshawytscha. Next base: position 141,107 of record NW_024609353.1, read on the forward strand.
AAGAAAAGAGAAGAGAGTGAGAGCTAGGCTCCGCCCCAGAAGGAAGAGAAGAGAAGAGAGTGAGAGCTAGGCTCTGCCCCAGAAGAAAGAGAAGAGAAGAGAAGAGAGTGAGAGCTAGGCTCCGCCCCAGAAGGAAGAGAAGAGAAGAGAGTGAGAGCTAGGCTCCGCCCCAGAAGGAAGAGAAGAGAAGAGAAGAGAGTGAGAGCTAGGCTCCGCCCCAGAAGAAAGAGAAGAGAAGAGAAGAGAGTGAGAGCTAGGCTCTGCCCCAGAAGAAAGAGAAGAGAAGAGAAGAGAGTGAGAGCTAGGCTCCGCCCCAGAAGGAAGAGAAGAGAAGAGAGTGAGAGCTAGGCTCTGCCCCAGAAGAAAGAGAAGAGAAGAGAAGAGAGTGAGAGCTAGGCTCCGCCCCAGAAGGAAGAGAAGAGAAGAGAGTGAGAGCTAGGCTCTGCCCCAGAAGAAAGAGAAGAGAAGAGAAGAGAGTGAGAGCTAGGCTCCGCCCCAGAAGGAAGAGAAGAGAAGAGAGTGAGAGCTAGGCTCTGCCCCAGAAGAAAGAGAAGAGAGTGAGAGCTAGGCTCCGCCCCAGAAGGAAGAGAAGAGAAGAGAGTGAGAGCTAGGCTCCGCCCCAGAAGGAAGAGAAGAGAAGAGAGTGAGAGCTAGGCTCTGCCCCAGAAGAAAGAGAAGAGAAGAGAAGAGAGTGAGAGCTAGGCTCCGCCCCAGAAGGAAGACAAGAGAAGAGAGAGAGCTAGGCTCCACCCCAGAAGGAAGAGAAGAGAGAGAGCTAGGCTCCGCCCCAGAAGGAAGACAAGAGAAGAGAGAGAGCTAGGCTCCACCCCAGAAGGAAGACAATAGCGAGAGCTAGGCTCCCCCCAGAAGGAAGACAATAGCGAGAGCTAGGCTCCGCCCAGAAGGAAGACGAGAGGGAGAGCTAGGCTCCGCCCCAGAAAGAAGACGAGAGAAGAGAGAGAGCTAGGCTCCCCCCCAGAAGGAAGACAAGAGAGAGAGCTAGGCTCCCCCCCAGAAAGAAGACAAGAGAAGAGAGAGAGCTAGGCTCCACCCCAGAAGGAAGAAAAGAGAGGAGAGAGAGCTAGGCTCCGCCCCAGAAGGAAGAAAAAGAGAGAGAGCTAGGCTCCGCCCCAGAAGGAAGAAAAGAGAGGAGAGAGAGCTAGGCTCCGCCCCAGAAGGAAGACAAGAGAAGAGAGAGAGCTAGGCTCCACCCCAGAAGGAAGACAATAGCGAGAGCTAGGCTCCGCCCAGAAGGAAGACAATAGCGAGAGCTAGGCTCCGCCCAGAAGGAAGACAAGAGGGAGAGCTAGGCTCCGCCCCAGAAAGAAGACAAGAGAAGAGAGAGAGCTAGGCTCCACCCCAGAAGGAAGAAAAGAGAGGAGAGAGAGCTAGGCTCCCCCAGAAAGAAGACAAGAGAAGAGAGAGAGCTAGGCTCCACCCCAGAAGGAAGAAAAGAGAGGAGAGAGAGCTAGGCTCCGCCCCAGAAGGAAGAAAAGAGAGGAGAGAGAGCTAGGCTCCACCCCAGAAGGAAGAAAAGAGAGGAGAGAGAGCTAGGCTCTGCGCCCAGAAGGAAGAAAAGAGAGGAGAGAGAGCTAGGCTCCGCCCCAGAAGGAAGAAAAGAGAGAGAGAGCTAGGCTCTGCCCCAGAAGAAAGAGAAGAGAAGAGAAGAGAGTGAGAGCTAGGCTCCGCCCCAGAAGGAAGAAAAGAGAAGAGAGTGAGAGCTAGGCTCTGCCCCAGAAGAAAGAGAAGAGAAGAGAAGAGAGTGAGAGCTAGGCTCTGGCCCAGAAGAAAGAGAAGAGAAGAGAAGAGAGTGAGAGCTAGGCTCCGCCCCAGAAGGAAGAGAAGAGAAGAGAGTGAGAGCTAGGCTCCGCCCCAGAAGGAAGAGAAGAGAAGAGAGTGAGAGCTAGGCTCCGCCCCAGAAGGAAGAGAAGAGAAGAGAGTGAGAGCTAGGCTCCGCCCCAGAAGGAAGAGAAGAGAAGAGAGTGAGAGCTAGGCTCTGCCCCAGAAGAAAGAGAAGAGAAGAGAAGAGAGTGAGAGCTAGGCTCTGGCCCAGAAGAAAGAGAAGAGAAGAGAAGAGAGTGAGAGCTAGGCTCCGCCCCAGAAGGAAGACAAGAGAAGAGAGAGAGCTAGGCTCCACCCCAGAAGGAAGAGAAGAGAAGAGAGTGAGAGCTAGGCTCCGCCCCAGAAGGAAGACAAGAGAAGAGAGAGAGCTAGGCTCCGCCCCAGAAGGAAGACAAGAGAAGAGAGAGAGCTAGGCTCCACCCCAGAAGGAAGACAATAGCGAGAGCTAGGCTCCCCCCAGAAGGAAGACAATAGCGAGAGCTAGGCTCCGCCCAGAAGGAAGACGAGAGGGAGAGCTAGGCTCCGCCCCAGAAAGAAGACGAGAGAAGAGAGAGAGCTAGGCTCCCCCAGAAGGAAGACAAGAGAGAGAGCTAGGCTCCCCCAGAAAGAAGACAAGAGAAGAGAGAGAGCTAGGCTCCACCCCAGAAGGAAGAAAAGAGAGGAGAGAGAGCTAGGCTCCGCCCCAGAAGGAAGAAAAGAGAGGAGAGAGAGCTAGGCTCCGCCCCAGAAGGAAGAAAAGAGAGAGAGAGCTAGGCTCCGCCCCAGAAGGAAGAAAAGAGAGGAGAGAGAGCTAGGCTCCGCCCCAGAAGGAAGACAAGAGAAGAGAGAGAGCTAGGCTCCACCCCAGAAGGAAGACAATAGCGAGAGCTAGGCTCCGCCCAGAAGGAAGACAATAGCGAGAGCTAGGCTCCGCCCAGAAGGAAGACAAGAGGGAGAGCTAGGCTCCGCCCCAGAAAGAAGACAAGAGAAGAGAGAGAGCTAGGCTCCACCCCAGAAGGAAGAAAAGAGAGGAGAGAGAGCTAGGCTCCGCCCCAGAAGGAAGAAAAGAGAGGAGAGAGAGCTAGGCTCCGCCCCAGAAGGAAGAAAAGAGAAGAGAGTGAGAGCTAGGCTCCGCCCCAGAAGGAAGAAAAGAGAAGAGAGTGAGAGCTAGGCTCCGCCCCAGAAGGAAGAAAAGAGAAGAGAGTGAGAGCTAGGCTCCGCCCCAGAAGGAAGAGAAGAGAAGAGAGTGAGAGCTAGGCTCTGCCCCAGAAGAAAGAGAAGAGAAGAGAAGAGAGTGAGAGCTAGGCTCCGCCCCAGAAGGAAGAGAAGAGAGTGAGAGCTAGGCTCCGCCCCAGAAGGAAGAGAAGAGAGTGAGAGCTAGGCTCCGCCCCAGAAGAAAGAGAAGAGAAGAGTTGAGAGTGAGAGCTAGGCTCTGCCCCAGAAGAAAGAGAAGAGAAGAGAAGAGAGTGAGAGCTAGGCTCCGCCCCAGAAGAAAGAGAAGAGAAGAGTTGAGAGTGAGAGCTAGGCTCTGCCCCAGAAGAAAGAGAAGAGAAGAGAAGAGAGTGAGAGCTAGGCTCCGCCCCAGAAGGAAGAGAAGAGAAGAGAGTGAGAGCTAGGCTCTGCCCCAGAAGAAAGAGAAGAGAAGAGAAGAGAAGAGAGTGAGAGCTAGGCTCCGCCCCAGAAGGAAGAGAAGAGAAGAGAGTGAGAGCTAGGCTCCGCCCCAGAAGAAAGAGAAGAGAAGAGAAGAGAGTGAGAGCTAGGCTCCGCCCCAGAAGGAAGAGAAGAGAAGAGAGAGAGAGCTAGGCTCCGCCCCAGAAGAAAGAGAAGAGAAGAGAAGAGAGTGAGAGCTAGGCTCCGCCCCAGAAGGAAGACGTTACTAAGAATAGAAAATGCCCCCATGTGTTTCCAGCAGTCCTCTAAGACACCATGACAAGAGTTCCTGCTGTGTCTTTCCTGTTGAGGAGGAGGTGGTAGAGGACAGAGAGCTATGCTGTATTGGCATTGCTCCTGGTGATATTCCACCTGATCAGCTGAATGCTACAGCTCTAGGCTGGTCCCAGATCTGTTTGTGGTGTCTAGCCAACTCCTATTGGTCATTGTCAACCCTATCTTCAATTTTAGTTTGTTGCATCAATATTTTCTATTTGGTTTCCTGTGTGATAATCCACTATGTGTCCAGCATTTCTGATTGTATAGCAGAGCAATAGAAGGTTTCTAGATCATTTTCCCTCGATAGACACTCTACCCTCTGCATGTTTCAGCATGTACTGAGGGAGCGAGAGAGAGAGAGGAATTCAGAGATCCTGAGGCCTGGGGCTTTATATGCCGTTGATAGAGATGGTCTTGACGATCAGCAGTAGGGTTAGTAGCTGCCTGTCCTGAATGTACCATGCCAGAAGCACGACCCTGGTCTGACACCAGCACTCTGACGCCCCTCTTCCCCTGCATGGTCTTCAACACACTTTTCTTCAAACAACCAAATCCCAGCGCTCTGCCAGTAACTTCCAGCTGAGTGAAAGTGGCCCTGTCTCACAGAGTGCAATTACATCTTTCTCTCTCTCTCTGTCTCTCTCTCTGTCTCTGTCTCTGTCTCTGTCTCTCTCTTTCTCACTCACTCACTCACATACACTCTCTCTCTCTCTCTCTCTCTCTCTTTCTCTCGTTCGAATCCCAGAGCCGACTAGTTGAAAAAGCTGCCGACGTGCCCTTGAGCAAGGCACTTAACACTAATTGCTCCCGTAAGTCTCTCTGGATAAGAGCGTCTGCTAAATGACTAACATGTAAGTCTGAAAGCCCAGTGGAAATCAAACGGCTCGTTGAGAGAGACTAACTAACTGACCGACTGCAGTAGGAATGCCAAGTATGCTTCTCCTGCTGTCGGAATGTGAGCCCACTCCCTCCAGCCCTCTGTTCTGCTCAGCCGTCGGCAACATCCCCAACGACACCCTATTCCCCGTAAGGACTCGGGTCAAAAAATAGTGCACTACATAGGGAATAGAATGCCATTTGGGAGGGAGTCGTGATGTGGCCTCCGTCCCTCTGGAGACGCGACCGCCCTGACGGCCACACCAGTGACGACTGTCTTCTTCATGGCGTGACTGTGACACCTATGCCCTGTTACACACTCGGCTGTTCGAAATGGGGGGGCCGTGTTGGAGGGAAACAGTGGGCATGTTAGTGTGTGAACCCGCGGTAATCTAGCGTGATAATTGAATTTGTCTAAAACTACACTTATGGTTTTGCTTTGATGGGGCGGTTCATCTGGTGGTCTGCCGCTCTAGCCAACAGAGTCCGCTTCTCTGCAGCGATAGTCACTTCACATGTCAAATTACTGGGACACTTCAGAAGGATATAGATAACAGCTGTTTAACCCAACCCAACCCCCCCTCCACACCCCATCCCTCTCCTCACCCCAACCTCCCCCCTCCTCACCCCATCCCTCTCCTCACCTCATCCATCTCCTCTAGTATCCATCTGTACTATACTACTACTATAGTATCCATCTACTCTGTACTCTAGTATCCATCTGCTCTGTACTATAGTATCCATCTACTCTGTACTATAGTATCCATCTACTCTAGTATCCATCTACTCTGTACTATAGTATCCATCTACTCTAGTATCCATCTACTCTGTACTATAGTATCCATCTACTCTGTACTATAGTATCCATCTACTCTGTACTATAGTATCCATCTACTCTGTACTATAGTATCCATCTACTCTGTACTATAGTATCCATCTACTCTGTACTCTAGTATCCATCTACTCTGTACTCTAGTATCCATCTACTCTAGTATCCATCTACTCTGTACTCTAGTATCCATCTACTCTAGTATCCATCTGCTCTGTACTATAGTATCCATCTACTCTGTACTATAGTATCCATCTTCTCTGTACTATAGTATCCATCTACTCTAGTATCCATCTACTCTGT
>NW_024609354.1:0-55000 GCF_018296145.1 Oncorhynchus tshawytscha
TGTTAAACAGAGTTGTAGCTCTCTCTCTCTCCCTGGTCTGATAGTTGGATTAGAGGTTATTCCTACTAACTCTAGCCAGTGTTAAACAGAGTTGTAGCCTCTCTCTCTCTCTCTCTCCCTGGTCTGATAGTTGGATTAGAGGCTATTCCTACTAACTCTAGCCAGTGTTAAACAGAGTTGTAGCCTCTCTCTCTCTCTCTCTCCCTGGTCTGATAGTTGGATTAGAGGTTATTCCTACTAACTCTAGCCAGTGTTAAACAGAGTTGTAGCCTCTCTCTCTCCCTGGTCTGATAGTTGGATTAGAGGTTATTCCGACTAACTCTAGCCAGTGTTAAACAGAGTTGTAGCCTCTCTCTCTCTCTCCCTGGTCTGATAGTTGGATTAGAGGTTATTCCTACTAACTCTAGCCAGTGTTAAACAGAGTTGTAGCCTCTCTCTCTCTCTGGTCTGATGGATTAGAGGTTATTCCGACTAACTCTAGCCAGTGTTAAACAGAGTTGTAGCCTCTCTCTCTCCCTGGTCTGATAGTTGGATTAGAGGTTATTCCTACTAACTCTAGCCAGTGTTAAACAGAGTTGTAGCCTCTCTCTCTCTCTCCCTGGTCTGATGGATTAGAGGTTATTCCTACTAACTCTAGCCAGTGTTAAACAGAGTTGTAGCCTCTCTCTCTCTCCCTGGTCTGATAGTTGGATTAGAGGTTATTCCTACTAACTCTAGCCAGTGGTAAACAGAGTTGTAGCCTCTCTCTCTCTCTCTCCCTGGTCTGATAGTTGGATTAGAGGTTATTCCTACTAACTCTAGCCAGTGTTAAACAGAGTTGTAGCCTCTCTCTCTCTGGTCTGATGGATTAGAGGTTATTCCTACTAACTCTAGCCAGTGTTAAACAGAGTTGTAGCCTCTCTCTCTCCCTGGTCTGATAGTTGGATTAGAGGTTATTCCTACTAACTCTAGCCAGTGTTAAACAGAGTTGTAGCCTCTCTCTCTCTCTCCCTGGTCTGATAGTTGGATTAGAGGTTATTCCTACTAACTCTAGCCAGTGTTAAACAGAGTTGTAGCCTCTCTCTCTCTCTCCCTGGTCTGATAGTTGGATTAGAGGTTATTCCTACTAACTCTAGCCAGTGTTAAACAGAGTTGTAGCCTCTCTCTCTCCCTGGTCTGATAGTTGGATTAGAGGTTATTCCGACTAACTCTAGCCAGTGTTAAACAGAGTTGTAGCCACTCTCTCTCTCCCTGGTCTGATAGTTGGATTAGAGGTTATTCCTACTAACTCTAGCCAGTGTTAAACAGAGTTGTAGCCTCTCTCTCTCTCTCCCTGGTCTGATAGTTGGATTAGAGGTTATTCCTACTAACTCTAGCCAGTGTTAAACAGAGTTGTAGCCTCTCTCTCTCTCTCCCTGGTCTGATAGTTGGATTAGAGGTTATTCCTACTAACTCTAGCCAGTGTTAAACAGAGTTGTAGCCTCTCTTTCTCTCCCTGGTCTGATAGTTGGATTAGAGGTTATTCCTACTAACTCTAGCCAGTGTTAAACAGAGTTGTAGCCTCTCTCTCTCTCTCCCTGGTCTGATAGTTGGATTAGAGGTTATTCCTACTAACTCTAGCCAGTGTTAAACAGAGTTGTAGCCTCTCTCTCTCCCTGGTCTGATAGTTGGATTAGAGGTTATTCCGACTAACTCTAGCCAGTGTTAAACAGAGTTGTAGCCTCTCTCTCTCTCTCCCTGGTCTGATAGTTGGATTAGAGGTTATTCCTACTAACTCTAGCCAGTGTTAAACAGAGTTGTAGCCTCTCTCTCTCTCCCTGGTCTGATAGTTGGATTAGAGGTTATTCCTACTAACTCTAGCCAGTGTTAAACAGAGTTGTAGCCTCTCTCTCTCTCCCTGGTCTGATGGATTAGAGGAATGGATTTGAACATTCAGATAGTCTGGTTGACTGAGGACAGCAGACTTGTTGTTTTGGGTTTCTGGTTCAGTGTAGAGATGTGGTAATTCCTACCAGTTGTAGGGCAGTTTGCTGTCTCTCTCAAACGAAGCAAAGTTGACGAATGTTTCTGCTCCGCACTCCCTGGAAGAAAGACAGCGTTTAGCTACAAACACAAACATAACTCACATTTACTGTATTACCCACATGATGACTAAAACAATAAAAAGAGGAAGTCAAATGTTTTGATGACTAAAACAATAAAGAGGAATTGAAAATGCTTTAACCAAAGATGCTAGTATTCTATCTATTAACAGGCTCTGTGGACAATGACCTGATCTACACTGGGCAGATCTAACCTGGGGCTCTGTGGGTGATGACCTGATCTACACTGGACAGATCTAACCTGGGGCTCTGTGGGTGATGACCTGATCTACACTGGACAGATCTAACCTGGGGATCTGTGGGTAATGACCTGATCTACCCTGGACAGATCTAACCTGGCGCTCTGTGGGTAATGACCTGATCTACACTGGACAGATCTAACCTGGGGCTCTGTGGGCAATGACCTGATCTACACTGGGCAGATCTAACCTGGGGCTCTGTGGGTGATGACCTGATCTACACTGGACAGATCTAACCTGGGGCTCTGTGGGTGATGACCTGATCTACACTGGACAGATCTAACCTGGGGATCTGTGGGTAATGACCTGATATACACTGGACAGATCTAACCTGTGGCTCTGTGGGTAATGACCTGATCTACCCTGGACAGATCTAACCTGGCGCTCTGTGGGTAATGACCTGATCTACACTGGACAGATCTAACCTGGGGCTCTGTGGGCAATGACCTGATCTACACTGGGCAGATCTAACCTGAGGCTCTGTGGGCAATGACCTGATCTACACTGGACAGATCTAACCTGGGGCTCTGTGGGTAATGACCTGATCTACACTGGACAGATCTAACCTGGGGCTCTGTGGGTAATGACCTGATCTACACTGGACATATCTAACCTGGGGCTCTGTGGGCAATGACCTGATCTACACTGGACAGATCTAACCTGGGGCTCTGTGGGTAATGACCTGATCTACACTGGACATATCTAACCTGGGGCTCTGTGGGTAATGACCTGATCTACACTGGACAGATCTAACCTGGGGCTCTGTGGGTAATGACCTGATCTACACTGGACAGATCTAACCTGGGGCTCTGTGGGTAATGATCTGATCTCCACTAGACATATCTAACCTGGGGCTCTGTGGGTAATGACCTGATCTACACTGGACAGATCTAACCTGGGGCTCTGTGGGTAATGACCTGATCTACACTGGACAGATCTAACCTGGGGCTCTGTGGGTAATGACCTGATCTACACTGGACAGATCTAACCTGGGGCTCTGTGGGTAATGATCTGATCTCCACTAGACATATCTAACCTGGGGCTCTGTGGATAATGACCTGATCTACACTGGACAGATCTAACCTGGGGCTCTGTGGGTAATGACCTGATCTACACTGGACATATCTAACCTGGGGCTCTGTGGGTAATGACCTGATCTACACTGGACAGATCTAACCTGGGGCTCTGTGGGTAATGACCTGATCTACACTGGACAGATCTAACCTGGGGCTCTGTGGGTAATGATCTGATCTCCACTAGACATATCTAACCTGGGGCTCTGTGGGTAATGACCTGATCTACACTGGACATATCTAACCTGGGGCTCTGTGGGTAATGACCTGATCTACACTGGACAGATCTAACCTGGGGCTCTGTGGGTAATGACCTGATCTACACTGGACAGATCTAACCTGGGGCTCTGTGGGTAATGATCTGATCTCCACTAGACATATCTAACCTGGGGCTCTGTGGGTAATGACCTGATCTACACTGGACAGATCTAACCTGGGGCTCTGTGGGTAATGACCTGATCTACACTGGACAGATCTAACCTGGGGCTCTGTGGGTAATGACCTGATCTACACTGGATCTAAGATCTAACCTGGGGCTCTGTGGGTAATGACCTGATCTACACTGGACAGATCTAACCTGGGGCTCTGTGGGTAATGACCTGATCTATCTAACTGGACAGATCTAACCTGGGGCTCTGTGGGTAATGACCTGATCTACACTGGACAGATCTAACCTGGGGCTCTGTGGGTAATGACCTGATCTACACTGATCTAACCACTGGACCTGATCTACACTGGACATCTAACCTGGGGCTCTGTGGGTAATGACCTGATCTACACTGGACAGATCTAACCTGGGGCTCTGTGGGTAATGACCTGATCTACACTGGACAGATCTAACCTGGGGCTCTGTGGGTAATGGTACACTGGACAGATCTAACCTGGGGCTCTGTGGGTAATGACCTGATCTACACTGGACAGATCTAACCTGGGGCTCTGTGGGTAATGACCTGATCTACACTGGACAGATCTAACCTGGGGCTCTGTGGGTAATGACCTGATCTACACTGGACAGATCTAACCTGGGGCTCTGTGGGTAATGACCTGATCTACACTGGACAGATCTAACCTGGGGCTCTGTGGGTAATGACCTGATCTACACTGGACAGATCTAACTGGACAGATCTAACCTGGGGCTCTGTGGGTAATGACCTGATCTACACTGGACAGATCTAACCTGGGGCTCTGTGGGTAATGACCTGATCTACACTGGACAGATCTAACCTGGGGCTCTGTGGGTAATGACCTGATCTACACTGGACAGATCTAACCTGGGGCTCTGTGGGTAATGACCTGATCTACACTGGGCAGATCTAACCTGGGGCTCTGTGGGTAATGACCTGATCTACACTGGACAGATCTAACCTGGGGCTCTGTGGGTAATGACCTGATCTACACTGAACACCAGTGGTCATGGTAGTCTGAGAGGAGCCAGTGGTCTTGGTAGTCAGGGGAGAGGAGCCAGTGGTCATGGTAGTCAGGGGGAGAGGAGCCAGTGGTCATGGTAGTGGGGAGGAGAGGAGCCAGTGGTCATGGTAGTCAGGGGCAGAGGAGCCAGTGGTCATGGTAGTCAGGAGGAGAGGGGCCAGTGGTCTTGGTAGTCAGGGGGAGAGGAGCCAGTGGTCATGGTAGTCAGGAGGAGAGGAGCCAGTGGTCATGGTAGTCAGGGGCAGAGGAGCCAGTGGTCATGGTAGTCAGGGGCAGAGGAGCCAGTGGTCATGGTAGTCAGGAGGAGAGGGGCCAGTGGTCTTGGTAGTCAGGGGAGAGGAGCCAGTGGTCATGGTAGTCAGGAGGAGAGGAGCCGGTGGTCATGGTAGTCAGGAGGAGAGGAGCCAGTGGTCATGGTAGTCGGGGGAGAGGAGCCAGTCGTGATGGTAATCAGGAGGAGAGGAGCCAGTGGTCTTGGTAGTCAGGGGGAGAGGAGCCAGTGGTCATGGTAGTCAGGAGGAGAGGAGCCAGTGGTCTTGGTAGTCAGGGGGAGAGGAGGAGCCAGTGGTCATGGTAGTCAGGGGAGGAGAGGAGCCAGTGGTCATGGTAGTCAGGAGGAGAGGAGCCAGTGGTCATGGTAGTCAGGTGGGAGAGGAGCCAGTGGTCATGGTAGTCAGGAGGAGAGGAGCCAGTGGTCTTGGTAGTCAGGGGGAGAGGAGCCAGTGGTCATGGTAGTCAGGGGGAGAGGAGCCAGTGTTCCTGGTAGTCAGGGGGAGAGGGGCCAGTCGTCTTGGTAGTCAGGGGGAGAGGAGCCAGTGGTCATGGTAGTCAGGGGGGAGAGGAGCCAGTGGTCTTGGTAGTCAGGGGAGAGGAGCCAGTGGTCTTGATAGTCAGCGGGAGAGGAGCCAGTGGTCTTGGTAGTCAGGGGGAGAGGGGCCAGTGGTCTTGGTAGTCAGGGGAGAGCAGCCAGTGGTCATGGTAGTCAGGGGAGAGGAGCCAGTGGTCTTGATAGTCAGCGGGAGAGGAGCCAGTGGTCTTGGTAGTCAGGGGAGAGGGGCCAGTGGTCTTGGTAGTCAGGGGGAGAGGAGCCAGTGGTCATGGTAGTCAGGGGGAGAGCAGCCAGTGGTCTTGGTAATCAGGGGGAGAGGAGCCAGTGGTCTTGGTAGTCACGGGGAGAGGAGCCAGTGGTCTTGGTAGTCAGGGGGAGAGGAGCCAGTGGTCTTGGTAGTCAGGGGGAGAGGAGCCAGTGGTCATGGTAGTCAGGGGAGAGGAGCCAGTGGTCTTGGTAGTCAGGGGAGAGGAGCCAGTGGTCTTGGTAGTCAGGGGGAGAGGAGCCAGTGGTCTTGGTAGTCAGGGGAGAGGAGCCAGTGGTCTTGGTAGTCAGGGGGAGAGGAGCCAGTTGTCTTGGTAGTCAGGGGGAGAGGTGGAGCCAGTGGCTGTACTTGTTCAGCTCTATTTTTCTTACTCTTCTGACAGAAATATATTAAAAGCCAGAACTGTGGAAAGGTTAGTGTCAGGCTTGTGTGTCCATTATGTGGACAGCTCCCCCATATCTCACCTGGCCATCTGCAGGTGTTTCCTACGCAGCATCAGTAGGAAGAGGACCAGCAGGCTGAGAAGGAGGACACTGAGGACTGCTAGAGCAGAGATGGCAGCTACGCTGGGGTTCATCTCTCTGGCTGGGAGGACAATAACATACAGTCATTATCACTGAGGACCTCTAGAGCAGAGATGGAGCTACGCTGGGGTTCATCTCTCTGGCTGGGAGGACAATAACATACAGTCATTATCACTGAGGACCTCTAGAGCAGAGATGGAGCTACGCTGGGGTTCATCTCTCTGGCTGGGAGGACAATAACATACAGTCATTATCACTGAGGACCTCTAGAGCAGAGATGGAGCTACGCTGGGGTTCATCTCTCTGGCTGGGAGGTCAATAACATACAGTCATTATCACTGAGGACCTCTAGAGCAGAGATGGAGCTACGCTGGGGTTCATCTCTCTGGCTGGGAGGACAATAACATACAGTCATTATCACTGAGGACCTCTAGAGCAGAGATGGAGCTACGCTGGGGTTCATCTCTCTGGCTGGGAGGTCAATAACATACAGTCATTATCACTGAGGACCTCTAGAGCAGAGATGGAGCTACGCTGGGGTTCATCTCTCTGGCTGGGAGGACAATAACATACAGTCATTATCACTGAGGACCTCTAGAGCAGAGATGGAGCTACGCTGGGGTTCATCTCTCTGGCACAGTACACAGTACAGATTCAGAATGATACGACAGGCATACACACAGCCTGCAGACACAGCAATGAGGATCTTAAACTCAGCATTTGAGTCAGAGTGGTTGGGTGTGGTCCACTACAGCCAGCTGACATTGGCCTTCTAGAAAACAGGAACCAGATTTGACCACAGGAGAGAGAGAGAGTGGCAGTTAACCTCTTAAAAACAGACTTGTTCTGTAGTGTAAAACTGTAGAACTGTAGAGGTTTAACATACCTCTATTAGAGTGGTGTATGAATGCTGACTGACTGTACCTGTAGTAGAGATGTGTATGAATGATGACTGTACCTGTAGTAGAGATGTGTATGAATGCTGACTGACTGTACCTGTAGTAGAGATGTGTATGAATGATGACTGTACCTGTAGTAGAGATGTGTATGAAGGCTGACTGACTGTACCTGTAGTAGAGATGTGTATGAATGATGACTGTACCTGTAGTAGAGATGTTTATGAAGGCTGACTCACTGTACCTGTAGTAGAGATGTTTATGAAGGCTGACTGACTGTACCTGTAGTAGAGATGTGTATGAAGGCTGACTGTACCTGTAGTAGAGATGTGTATGAATGCTGACTGACTGTACCTGTAGTAGAGATGTGTATGAATGCTGACTGACTGTACCTGTAGTAGAGATGTGTATGAAGGCTGACTGACTGTACCTGTAGTAGAGATGTGTATGAATGCTGACTGACTGTACCTGTAGTAGAGATGTGTATGAATGCTGACTGACTGTACCTGTAGTAGAGATGTGTATGAAGGCTGACTGACTGTACCTGTAGTAGAGATGTGTATGAATGCTGACTGACTGTACCTGTAGTAGAGATGTGTATGAATGCTGACTGACTGTACCTGTAGTAGAGATGTGTATGAAGACTAGCTGTACCTGTAGTAGAGATGTGTATGAATGCTGACTGACTGTACCTGTAGTAGAGATGTGTATGAATGCTGACTGACTGTACCTGTAGTAGAGATGTGTATGAAGGCTGACTAACTGTACCTGTAGTAGAGATGTGTATGAAGGCTGACTGACTGTACCTGTAGTAGAGTTGTGTATGAAGGCTGACTGACTGTACCTGTAGTAGAGTTGTGTATGAAGGCTGACTCACTGTACCTGTAGTAGAGCTGTTTATGAAGGCTGACTGACTGTACCTGTAGTAGAGATGTGTATGAATGCTGACTGTACCTGTAGTAGAGATGTGTATGAAGGCTGACTGACTGTACCTGTAGTAGAGATGTGTATGAAGGCTGACTGACTGTACCTGTAGTAGAGATGTGTATGAAGGATGACTGTACCTGTAGTAGAGATGTGTATGAAGGCTGACTGTACCTGTAGTAGAGATGTGTATGAAGGCTGACTGTACCTGTAGTAGAGTTGTGTATGAATGCTGACTGACTGTACCTGTAGTAGAGATGTGTATGAAGGCTGACTGTACCTGTAGTAGAGATGTGTATGAAGGCTGACTGTACCTGTAGTAGAGATGTGTATGAATGCTGACTGACTGTACCTGTAGTAGAGATGTGTATGAAGACTAGCTGTACCTGTAGTAGAGATGTGTATGAAGGATGACTGTACCTGTAGTAGAGATGTGTATGAATGCTGACTGACTGTACCTGTAGTAGAGATGTGTATGAAGGATGACTGTACCTGTAGTAGAGATGTGTATGAAGGCTGACTGTACCTATAGTAGAGATGTGTATGAAGGCTGACTGTACCTGTAGTAGAGATGTGTATGAAGGCTGGCTCGCTGGGAGTACTGTAGCTATAACTGATCACACTGCAGTTATAGGAGGAGGAGGGTAGCAGGCTGGACACTGTCACCATATGGGACTGGGCTGTTAGAGGCTCCCGAGCCTGCAGAGAGAACAGAGAACATACTGGAAGGACAGAACACCGTACTGTAGGACAGAGAGAACAGAGAACATACTGCAAGGACAGAACACTACTATCTACTGTCTGATTCAGGCCTGTCTGAGTGCACTAATCCATTGTAGAGGCCTGTCTGAGTGGACTAATCCATTGTAGAGGCCTGTCTGAGTGGACTAATCCATTGTAGAGGCCTGTCTGGGTGGACTAATCCATTGTAGAGGCCTGTCTGAGTGGACTAATCCATTGTAGAGGCCTGTCTGATTGGACTAATCCATTTTAGAGGCCTGTCTGAGTGGACTAATCCATTGTAGAGGCCTGTCTCCGTGGACTAATCCATTGTAGAGGCCTGTCTGAGTGGACTAATCCATTATAGAGGCCTGTCTGAGTGGACTAATCCATTGTAGAGGTCTGTCTGAGTGGACTAATCCATTATAGAGGCCTGTCTGAGTGGGCTAATCCATTGTGGAGGCCTGTCTGAGTGGAATAATCCATTGTAGAGGCTTGTCTGAGTGGGCTAATCCATTATAGAGGCCTGTCTGAGTGGACTAATCCATTGTAGAGGTCTGTCTGAGTGGACTAATCCATTGTAGAGGTCTGTCTGAGTGGACTAATCCATTATAGAGGCCTGTCTGAGTGGACTAATCCATTGTGGAGGCCTGTCTGAGTGGACTAATCCATTGTCGAGGCTTGTCTGAGTGGGCTAATCCATTATAGAGGCCTGTCTGAGTGGACTAATCCATTGTAGAGGCCTGTCTGAGTGGACTAATCCATTGTAGAGGTCTGTCTCAGTGGACTAATCCATTGTAGAGGTCTGTCTCAGTGGACTAATCCATTGTGTAGGTCTGTCTGAGTGGACTAATCAATTGTGGAGGCCTGTCTGAGTGGACTAATTCATTATAGAGGCCTGTCTGAGTGGACTAATCCATTGTAGATGCCCGTCTGAGTGGACTAATCCATTGTGGAGGCCTGTCTGAGTGGACTAATCCATTGTGGAGGCCTGTCTGAGTGGACTAATTCATTATAGAGGCCTGTCTGAGTGGGCTAATCCATTATAGAGGCCTGTCTGAGTGGACTAATCCATTGTGGAGGCCTGTCTGAGTGGACTAATCCATTAGGGAGGTCTGTCTGAGTGGACTAACCCATTATAGAGGCCTGTCTGAGTGGACTAATCCATTGTGGAGGCCTGTCTGAGTGGACTAATCCATTAGGGAGGTCTGTCTGAGTGGACTAACCCATTATAGAGGCCTGAATGTTTGTTACTATGGTTACAGTCATGTCTGTTAATGCATTCAATATAGTCTTATTACAGTCTTCCGTTGTCATTGTGGTAGTGGACATGTTGTTTACAGTGTAACCTAGGCTACACTGGTGAGAAACAAGTTTTGGTTTATTTCATTTACGAGTTTTGTCAATTTATTCGTTGTCTTTTGTTTGGAGCGCTCCAGTCACTGTTGAGTACGGACAGGAACTGATTACCTGTAGAAGTAGTCCTAGTCTACCTGTTGAGTACGGACAGGAACTGATTACCTGTAGAAGTAGTCCTAGTCTACCTGTTGAGTAAGGACAGGAACTGATTACCTGTAGAAGTAGTCCTAGTCTACCTGTTGAGTAAGGACAGGAACTGATTACCTGTAGAAGTAGTCCTAGTCTACCTGTTGAGTACGGACAGGAACTGATTACCTGTAGAAGTAGTCCTAGTCTACCTGTTGAGTGAGGACAGGAACTGATTACCTGTAGAAGTAGTCCTAGTCTACCTGGCCTGTGGACAAATGTAGGCCTGTAAATGTGTCCATTTGGGGATCCGATACGGTTTCTGATTGTCTTAACTCACCATCACCGTGGAGTTTCTCAAAGTTATGTTTTATTCGCCAACAGCAACAAGTAAACAAAGTCTGTTTTTACATCCGTTGAGAATGTCAATAGTTCCTCAACGTAGACTATTAGAAACATCTATCCAGCTCTCGCCCTTTTGATAACCACTCAGCATGACAGGGGAGAAAATGTAATGCTCTGACCCGGTGGAAACATAAACAACCTGATTACCGCTTATCCCTGCACACGTAGCTAACAGCATGTCTGTCCGGAGCTCACTGGGCCTCTACGGGCCCTGAATACTTGATACAATGTTTCAGTTCACTAGCACCAGCTTCAGACTGACCCAATTAATAGTTGAGACAATGTTTCAGTTCACTAGTACCAGCTTCAGACTGACCCAGTTAATAGTTGATACAATGTTTCAGTTCACTAGTACCAGCTTCAGACTGACCCAGTTAATAGTTGATACAATGTTTCAGTTCACTAGCACCAGCTTCAGACTGACCCAGTTAATAGTTGATACAATGTTTCAGTTCACTAGCACCAGCTTCAGACTGACCCAGTTAATAGTTGATACAATGTTTCAGTTCACTAGCACCAGCTTCAGACTGACCCAGTTAATAGTTGATACAATGTTTCAGTTCACTAGCACCAGCTTCAGACTGACCCAGTTAATAGTTGATACAATGTTTCAGTTCACTAGTACCAGCTTCAGACTGACCCAGTTAATAGTTGATACAATGTTTCAGTTCACTAGCACCAGCTTCAGACTGACCCAATTAATAGTTGATACAATGTTTCAGTTCACTAGTACCAGCTTCAGACTGACCCAGTTAATAGTTGAGACAATGTTTCAGTTCACTAGCACCAGCTTCAGAGTGACCCAGTTAATAGTTGATACAATGTTTCAGTTCACTAGTACCAGCTTCAGAACAGGGTACCATTACAGATGACAGCAGTGTACTATAGGACATAGGGAACAGGATACCATTACAGTCTGGCAGTGTACTACAGGACATAGGGAACAGGGTATCATTACAGATGACAGCAGTGTACTACAGGACATAGGGAACAGGGTATCATTACAGTCTGGCAGTGTACTACAGGACATAGGGAACAGGGTACCATTACAGTCTGGCAGTGTACTACAGGACATAGGGAACAGGGTATCATTACAGTCTGGCAGTGTACTACAGGACATAGGGAACAGGGTATCATTACAGTCTGGCAGTGTACTACAGGACATAGGGAACAGGATACCATTACAGATGACAGCAGTGTACTACAGGACATAGGGAACAGGATACCATTACAGACGACAGCAGTGTACTACAGGACATAGGGAACAGGGTACCATTACAGTCTGGCAGTGTACTACAGGACATAGGGAACAGGGTACCATTACAGATGACAGCAGTGTACTACAGGACATAGGGAACAGGATACCATTACAGTCTGGCAGTGTACTACAGGACATAGGGAACAGGGTACCATTACAGATGACAGCAGTGTACTACAGGACATAGGGAACAGGGTACCATTACAGTCTGGCAGTGTACTACAGGACATAGGGGACAGGGTACCATTACAGTCTGGCAGTGTACTACAGGACATAGGGAACAGGGTACCATTACAGTCTGGCAGTGTACTACAGGACATAGGGAACAGGGTACCATTACAGACGACAGCAGTGTACTACAGGACATAGGGAACAGAATACCATTACAGATGACAGCAGTGTACTACAGGACATAGGGAACAGGATACCATTACAGTCTGGCAGTGTACTACAGGACATAGGGAACAGGGTACCATTACAGATGACAGCAGTGTACTACAGGACATAGGGAACAGGATACCATTACAGTCTGGCAGTGTACTACAGGACATAGGGAACAGGGTACCATTACAGTCTGGCAGTGTACTACAGGACATAGGGAACAGGATACCATTACAGTCTGGCAGTGTACTACAGGACATAGGGAACAGGGTACCATTACAGATGACAGCAGTGTACTACAGGACATAGGGAACAGGATACCATTACAGTCTGGCAGTGTACTACAGGACATAGGGAACAGGATACCATTACAGTCTGGCAGTGTACTACAGGACATAGGGAACAGGGTACCATTACAGTCTGGCAGTGTACTACAGGACATAGGGAACAGGGTACCATTACAGTCTGGCAGTGTACTACAGGACATAGGGAACAGGGTACCATTACAGATGACAGCAGTGTACTATAGGACATAGGGAACAGGATACCATTACAGTCTGGCAGTGTACTACAGGACATAGGGAACAGGGTACCATTACAGTCTGGCAGTGTACTACAGGACATAGGGAACAGGGTACCATTACAGATGACAGCAGTGTACTACAGGACATAGGGAACAGGGTATCATTACAGTCTGGCAGTGTACTACAGGACATAGGGAACAGGGTACCATTACAGTCTGGCAGTGTACTACAGGACATAGGGAACAGGGTATCATTACAGTCTGGCAGTGTACTACAGGACATAGGGAACAGGATACCATTACAGTCTGGCAGTGTACTACAGGACATAGGGAACAGGGTACCATTACAGTCTGGCAGTGTACTACAGGACATAGGGAACAGGGTACCATTACAGTCTGGCAGTGTACTACAGGACATAGGGAACAGGGTACCATTACAGATGACAGCAGTGTACTACAGGACATAGGGAACAGGGTACCATTACAGTCTGGCAGTGTACTACAGGACATAGGGAACAGGGTACCATTACAGATGACAGCAGTGTACTACAGGACATAGGGAACAGGGTACCATTACAGTCTGGCAGTGTACTGCAGGACATAGGGAACAGGGTACCATTACAGATGACAGCAGTGTACTACAGGACATAGGGAACAGGGTACCATTACAGATGACAGCAGTGTACTACAGGACATAGGGAACAGGGTACCATTACAGATGACAGCAGTGTACTGCAGGACATAGGGAACAGGGTACCATTACAGATGACAGCAGTGTACTACAGGACATAGGGAACAGGATACCATTACAGTCTGGCAGTGTACTACAGGACATAGGGAACAGGGTACCATTACAGTCTGGCAGTGTACTACAGGACATAGGGAACAGGACACCATTACAGATGACAGCAGTGTACTACAGGACATAGGGAACAGGGTACCATTACAGTCTGGCAGTGTACTACAGGACATAGGGAACAGGGTACCATTACAGATGACAGCAGTGTACTACAGGACATAGGGAACAGGGTACCATTACAGTCTGGCAGTGTACTACAGGACATAGGGAACAGGGTACCATTACAGTCTGGCAGTGTACTACAGGACATAGGGAACAGGGTATCATTACAGTCTGGCAGTGTACTACAGGACATAGGGAACAGGGTATCATTACAGTCTGGCAGTGTACTACAGGACATAGGGAACAGGATACCATTACAGATGACAGCAGTGTACTACAGGACATAGGGAACAGGATACCATTACAGACGACAGCAGTGTACTACAGGACATAGGGAACAGGGTACCATTACAGTCTGGCAGTGTACTACAGGACATAGGGAACAGGGTACCATTACAGATGACAGCAGTGTACTACAGGACATAGGGAACAGGATACCATTACAGTCTGGCAGTGTACTACAGGACATAGGGAACAGGGTACCATTACAGATGACAGCAGTGTACTACAGGACATAGGGAACAGGGTACCATTACAGTCTGGCAGTGTACTACAGGACATAGGGACAGGGTACCATTACAGTCTGGCAGTGTACTACAGGACATAGGGAACAGGGTACCATTACAGTCTGGCAGTGTACTACAGGACATAGGGAACAGGGTACCATTACAGACGACAGCAGTGTACTACAGGACATAGGGAACAGGATACCATTACAGATGACAGCAGTGTACTACAGGACATAGGGAACAGGATACCATTACAGTCTGGCAGTGTACTACAGGACATAGGGAACAGGGTACCATTACAGATGACAGCAGTGTACTACAGGACATAGGGAACAGGATACCATTACAGTCTGGCAGTGTACTACAGGACATAGGGAACAGGGTACCATTACAGTCTGGCAGTGTACTACAGGACATAGGGAACAGGATACCATTACAGTCTGGCAGTGTACTACAGGACATAGGGAACAGGGTACCATTACAGATGACAGCAGTGTACTACAGGACATAGGGAACAGGATACCATTACAGTCTGGCAGTGTACTACAGGACATAGGGAACAGGGTACCATTACAGTCTGGCAGTGTACTACAGGACATAGGGAACAGGGTACCATTACAGTCTGGCAGTGTACTACAGGACATAGGGAACAGGTACCATTACAGTCTGGCAGTGTACTACAGGACATAGGGAACAGGGTACCATTACAGTCTGGCAGTGTACTACAGGACATAGGGAACAGGATACCATTACAGTCTGGCAGTGTACTACAGGACATAGGAACAGGGTACCATTACAGTCTGGCAGTGTACTACAGGACATAGGGAACAGGGTACCATTACAGATGGCAGTGTACTACAGGACATAGGGAACAGGACATACAGTCTGGGAGGACATAGGGTACCATTACAGTCTGGCAGTGTACTACAGGACATAGGGAACAGGTACCATTACAGTCTGGCAGGTACTACAGGACAGGGAACAGGATACCATTACAGTCTGGCAGTGTACTACAGGACATAGGGAACAGGGTACCATTACAGTCTGGCAGTGTACTACAGGACATAGGGAACAGGGTACCATTACAGTCTGGCAGTGTACTACAGGACATAGGGAACAGGGTACCATTACAGATGACAGCAGTGTACTACAGGACATAGGGAACAGGGTACCATTACAGTCTGGCAGTGTACTACAGGACATAGGGAACAGGGTACCATTACAGATGACAGCAGTGTACTACAGGACATAGGGAACAGGGTACCATTACAGTCTGGCAGTGTACTACAGGACATAGGGAACAGGGTACCATTACAGATGACTGGCAGTGTACTACAGGACATAGGGAACAGGGTACCATTACAGATGACAGCAGTGTACTACAGGACATAGGGAACAGGGTACCATTACAGATGACAGCAGTGTACTACAGGACATAGGGAACAGGGTACCATTACAGATGACAGCAGTGTACAGGGTACCATTACAGTCTGACATAGGGGAACAGGATACCATTACAGTCTGGCAGTGTACTACAGGACATAGGGAACAGGGTACCATTACAGTCTGGCAGTGTACTACAGGACATAGGGAACAGGACACCATTACAGATGACAGCAGTGTACTACAGGACATAGGGAACACCATTACAGTCTGGCAGTGTACTACAGGACATAGGGAACAGGGTACCATTACAGATGACAGCAGTGTACTACAGGACATAGGGAACAGGGTACCATTACAGTCTGGCAGTGTACTACAGGACATAGGGAACAGGGTACCATTACAGTCTGGCAGTGTACTACAGGACATAGGGAACAGGGTACCATTACAGTCTGGCAGTGTACTACAGGACATAGGGAACAGGGTACCATTACAGTCTGGCAGTGTACTGCAGGACATAGGGAACAGGGTACCATTACAGATGACAGCAGTGTACTGCAGGACATAGGGAACAGGATACCATTACAGTCTGGCAGTGTACTACAGGACATAGGGAACAGGGTACCATTACAGTCTGGCAGTGTACTACAGGACATAGGGAACAGGGTACCATTACAGTCTGGCAGTGTACTACAGGACATAGGGAACAGGGTACCATTACAGTCTGGCAGTGTACTACAGGACATAGGGAACAGGGTACCATTACAGTCTGGCAGTGTACTACAGGACATAGGGAACAGGGTACCATTACAGTCTGGCAGTGTACTACAGGACATAGGGAACAGGGTACCATTACAGTCTGGCAGTGTACTACAGGACATAGGGAACAGGGTACCATTACAGTCTGGCAGTGTACTACAGGACATAGGGAACAGGGTACCATTACAGTCTGGCAGTGTACTACAGGACATAGGGAACAGGGTATCATTACAGATGACAGCAGTGTACTACAGGACATAGGGAACAGGGTACCATTACAGTCTGGCAGTGTACTACAGGACATAGGGAACAGGGTACCATTACAGTCTGGCAGTGTACTACAGGACATAGGGAACAGGGTATCATTACAGATGACAGCAGTGTACTACAGGACATAGGGAACAGGATACCATTACAGTCTGGCAGTGTACTGCAGGACATAGGGAACAGGGTATCATTACAGATGACAGCAGTGTACTACAGGACATAGGGAACAGGATACCATTACAGTCTGGCAGTGTACTACAGGACATAGGGAACAGGGTATCATTACAGTCTGGCAGTGTACTACAGGACATAGGGAACAGGGTACCATTACAGTCTGGCAGTGTACTACAGGACATAGGGAACAGGGTACCATTACAGTCTGGCAGTGTACTACAGGACATAGGGAACAGTATACCATTACAGTCTGGCAGTGTACTACAGGACATAGGGAACAGGATACCATTACAGTCTGGCAGTGTACTACAGGACATAGGGAACAGGGTACCATTACAGATGACAGCAGTGTACTACAGGACATAGGGAACAGGGTACCATTACAGTCTGGCAGTGTACTACAGGACATAGGGAACAGGATACCATTACAGATGACAGAGCATCTCTTACCTTGAGGTCCTTGTTGATGGTGTTGGTGGGTTTACAGAGCACCTGGTAGAAGTCAACCACTCCCTCCCCGCTCCAGAGCAGGGTCACTGAGGAGTGGGTGGCGTTCACCGCGTACAGGGACCGCGGAGGGGCTGGCTCTGTCACAAACACAACAGGAGAAACGCCTGGGTCAACCTCCACAGACACAGGTAGGACTGACTTGTCTACTGTTATCCTCTAATCCACAGACACAGGTAGGACTGTCTTGTCTACTGTTAACCTCTAATCCACAGACACAGGTAGGACTGTCTTGTCTACTGTTAACCTCTAGTCCACAGACACAGGTAGACTGTAGCTCTGCAGTCGTTCCAGACTGTCTTGTCTACTGTTATCCTCTAGTCCACAGACACAGGTAGACTGTAGCTCTGCAGTCGTCCCAGACTGTCTTGTCTACTGTTATCCTCTAATCCACAGACACAGGTAGGACTGTCTTGTCTACTGTTAACCTCTAGTCCACAGACACAGGTAGACTGTAGCTCTGCAGTCGTTCCAGACTGTCTTGTCTACTGTTATCCTCTAGTCCACAGACACAGGTAGACTGTAGCTCTGCAGTCGTCCCAGACTGTCTTGTCTACTGTTATCCTCTAGTCCACAGACACAGGTAGACTGTAGCTCTGTGGTCGTCCCAGACTGTCTTGTCTACTGTTATCCTCTAGTCCACAGACACAGGTAGACTGTAGCTCTGTGGTCGTCCCAGACTGTCTTGTCTACTGTTATCCTCTAGTCCACAGACACAGGTAGACTGTAGCTCTGTGGTCGTCCCAGACTGTATTGTCTACTGTTATCCTCTAGTCCACAGACACAGGTAGACTGTAGCTCTGTGGTCGTCCCAGACTGTCTTGTCTACTGTTATCCTCTAGTCCACAGACACAGGTAGGACTGTCTTGTCTACTGTTAACCTCTAGTCCACAGACACAGGTAGGACTGTCTTGTCTACTGTTATCCTCTAGTCCACAGACACAGGTAGACTGTAGCTCTGTGGTCGTCCCAGACTGTCTTGTTTACTAGTTAGACCGAACTACTGAGGGATGTGGAAAAGAAGGCAGGCTGTGTCACAACCCCAGGTTCACTTCCTCAATCAGCGCTGTTATAAGCTGCTATTGTGACATCAAACATCCAGTATACAGTCGTGCCAAACATTTTGAGAATGACACAAATATTAATTTTCATGAAGTTTGCTGCCTCAGTGTCTTTAGATATTTTTGTCAGATGTTACTATGGAATACTGAAGTATAATTACAAGCATTTCATAAGTGTCAAAGGCTTTTATTGACAATTACATGAAGTTGATGCAAAGAGTCAATATTTGCAGTGTTGACCCTTCTTTTTCAAGACCTCTGCAATCTGCCCTGGCATGCTGTCAATTAACTTCTGGGCCACATCCTGACTGATGGCAGCCCATTCTTGCATAATCAATGCTTGGAGTTTGTCAGAATTTGTGGGTTTTTGTTTGTCCACCCGCCTCTTGGGGATTGACCACAAGTTCTCAATGGGATTAAGGTCTGGGGAGTTTCCTGGCCATGGACCCAAAATATTGATGTTTTGTTCCCAGAGCCACTTAGTTATCACTTTTGCCTTATGGCAAGGTGCTCCATCATGCTGGAAAAGGCATTGTTCGTCACCAAACTGTTCCTGGATGGTTGGGAGAAGTTGCTCTCGGGGGATGTGTTGGTACCATACTTTATTCATGGCTGTGTTCTTAGGCAACATTGTGAGTGAGCCCACTCCCTTGGCTGAGAAGCAACCCCACACATGAATGGTCTCAGGATGCTTTACTGTTGGCATGACACAGGACTGATGGTAGCGCTCACCTTGTCTTCTCCAGACAAGCTTTATTTCCGGATGCCCCAAACAATCGGAAAGGGGATTCATCAGAGAAAATGACTTTACCCCAGTCCTCAGCGGTCCAATCCCTGTACCTTTTGCAGAATATCAGTCTGTCCCTGATGTTTTTCCTGGAGAGAAGTGCCTTCTTTGCTGCCCTTCTTGACACCAGGCCCTCCTCCGAAAGTCTTCACCTCGCTGTGCGTGCAGATGCACTCACACCTGCCTGCTGCCATTCCTGAGCAAGCTCTGTATTGGTGGTGCCCCGATCCCGCAGCTGAATCAACTTTAGGAGACGGTCCTGGAGCTTGCTGGACTTTCTTGGGCGCCCTGAAGCCTTCTTCACAACAACTGAACCGCTCTCCTTGAAGTTCTTGATGATCCGATAAATGGTTGATTTAGGTGTAATCTTACTGGCAGCAATATCCTTGCCTGTGAAGCCCGTTTTGTGCAAAGCAATGATGACGGCACGTGTTTCCTTGCAGGTAACCATGGTTGATAGAGGAAGAATAATGATTCCAAGCACCGCCCTCCTTTTGAAGCATCCAGTCTGTTATTCGAACTCAATCAGCATGACAGAGTGATCTACAGCCTTGTCCTCGTTAACACTCACACCTGTGATAATGAGAGAATCACTGACATGATGTCAGCTGGTCCTTTTGTGGCAAGGCTGAAATGCAGTGGAAATGTTTTTTTGGGGGGGGGATTCAGTTAATTTGCATGGCAAAGAGGGACTTTGCAGTTAATTGCAATTCCTCTGATCACTCTTCATGACATTCTGGAGTATATGCAAATTGCCATCATACAAACTGAGGCAGCAGACTTTGTGAAAATTAATATTTGTGTCATTCTCAAAACTTTTGGCCACGACTGTAGTGGCTTCTCAGAGGAGCTGATAGTTTGTCCGTTTGGCTCCATTTGGTCATTGAACACCGATGTCAAAGTGAGAAGTGAGGACATGTTGGAAGCTGGATTGGGTTAACCAGGCTCCTTCTCCAATCCTCTTCTCTGGCTACTCTCTTTAATGTCATTCTCCCTCTGTTTCTCTACAACCTTTTGTTGCTGCATTGAGACAAGATGTCCCAGAGACCCCCTGGTGTGTGTGTGTGTGTGTGTGTGCGTGTGTGTGTGTGTGTGTGTGTGTGTGTGTGTGTGTGTGTGTGTGTGTGTGTGTGTGTGTGTGTGTGTGTGTGTGTGTGTGTGTGTGTGTGTGTGTATGTGCGTACCCAGTTTAATGATGTTGGGGACAGAGGAGTTGCGTTTGCCTTCGGTACAGGCTGATACAGTCAGGTTATAAATGTCTCCTGGAGGCAGGGCCAGACTGGCACCCATCACATTACGGATGACCTGCAGGGGAACAGGGATAACACACTGTCAGGGCCAGACTGGCACCCATCACATTACGGTGACCTGCAGGGAGGACAGGGATAACACACTGTCAGGAAAACACTACACACACTGATATGACAAGATCACACCCTCAGGAGGCTGAAAAGGTTTGGCATTAGTTCTCAGATCCTCAAAAGGTTCTACAGCTGCACCATTGAGAGCATTTTGACTGGCTGCCTCACCGCCTGGTATCGCTCGACATCCGACCGCAAGGTGATACAGAGAGTATTGTGTACAGCCCAACACATTACCGGGGCCGAGCTCCCTGCCTTCCAGGAACTCTATACCAGGTGGTGTCAGAGGAAGGCCCTAGAAATTGTCAAAGACTCCAGCCACCCAAGTCATAGACTGTTCTCTCTGCTACCACACGGCAAGCGGTACCGATGCATCAAGTCTGGAACCAACAGGACACTGAACAGCTTCTACTCCCCAAGCTATAAGAGGGATAAATAGTGTGGAGGTCTGGAGGTGTGGAGGTCTGGAGGTGTGGTGTGGAGGTCTGGAGATCTGGAGGTGTGGTGTGGAGGTCTGGAGGTGGGGAGGTATGGAGGTCTTGGGGTGTGGAGGTCTGGAGATCTGGAGGTCTGGAGGTGTGGTGTGGAGGTCTGGAGGTGTGGTGTGGAGGTGGGGATGTATGGAGGTCTGGAGGTGTGGAGGTCTGGAGGTGTGGTGTGGAGGTCTGGAGGTGTGGAGGTCTGGAGGTGTGATGTGGTGTGGAGGTCTGGAGGTCTGGAGGTATGGAGGTCTGGAGGTGTGGTGTGGAGGTGGGGAGGTATGGAGGTCTGGAGGTATGGAGGTCTGGAGGTGTGGTGTGGAGGTCTGGAGGTGGGGAGGTATGGAGGTCTGGGGGTGTGGAGGTCTGGAGGTGTGGAGGTCTGGAGGTGTGGTGTGGAGGTGTGGAGGTCTGGAGGTGTGGAGGTCTGGAGGTGTGGTGTGGAGGTATGGAGGTGTGGAGGTCTGGGGGTCTGGATGTATGGAGGTGTGGAGGTCTGGAGGTGTGAAGGTGTGGAGGTGTGGAGGTCTGGAGGTGTGGAGGTCTGGAGGTGTGGTGTGGAGGTCTGGAGGTCTGGAGGTGTGGTGTGGAGGTCTGGAGGTGTGAAGGTGTGGAGGTCTGGAGGTGTGAAGGTGTGGAGGTCTGGAGGTATGAAGGTCTGGAGGTGTGGAGGTGTGGAGGTCTGGAGGTGTGGAGGTCTGGAGGTGTGGAGGTCTGGAGGTGTGGAGGTGTGGAGGTCTGGAGGTCTGGAGGTCTGGAGGTCTGGAGGTGTGGAGGTCTGGAGGTATGGAGGTATGGAGGTCTGGAGGTGTCAGTGACTCACATCAGTGGAGTAAGTCCTCTTGGATCCCTTCTTGCCGTGAGCTGTGACCTGCCAGTGTAGCATCCTGCTGTGGGACATGTCTATGAAGAGCTCCCCGTAGGTCCAGCGGACGTACAGAGTCCCATGGTTGTAGTCTACTGACGAGATGTGGGGGGCCTCAGGAGCTGGGGCAGAGCAGGAGGACATGAGGATGTGTGTGGTGCCATGGTGTGTGTGGTGCTATGGGGTGTGTGGTGCCATGGTGTGTGTAGTGCTATGGGGTGTGTGGTGCTATGGGGTGTGTGGTGCTATAGTGTGTGTGGTGCTATAGTGTGTGTGGTGCCATGGTGTGGGTTTGTGTGTGGTGTGTGTGTGTGGTGCCATGGGGTGGGTTTGTGTGTGGTGTGTGTGCGTGGTGCCATTGGGTGTGTGTGTGTGTGTGTGTGTGTGTGGTACCTGTAACAAAGCTAACAGTAGAGCTGTCACAGCAGCTGAGAGGGGGATCGCCCCACGTCACCATGGTAACACGGAAGTTGTAGTACCAGGCCGGCAACAGATCTGTCACTCTCTGGAGGAGGGAGAGGAGGAGAGATGAAGAGGAGGAGAGAGGGGTAGATGGAAGGGAGGGGAGAGGAGGAGAGATGAAGAGGAGGAGAGAGGGGGAGATGGAAGGGAGGGGAGAGGAGGAGAGATGAAGAGGAGGAGAGAGGGAGAAGAAGAGAGAGGGAGAGGAGGAGAGAGGGAGACGAGGAGAGAGGGAGAGGAGAAGAGGGAGAGGAGGAGGGGAGAGGAGGAGAGACGGAGAAACTAACAAGACCACAACTAGCTAGGACACATCCTACAGCTAGCTAGGACACATGCTAGTATACTCTCTGAAGGGGTTTATATTAACAAGACTAGCTAGAACACATGCTAGTATACTCTCTGAAGGGGTTTATATTAACAAGACTAGCTAGGACACATGCTAGCGTACTATCTGAAGTGGTTTCCAGACAATCCAATTTAACTCCTCCTCCACACTTATTGCTTGAAAAATACAGAAGAGAACCACCCGACAGTTATTGTTTTCTCATCATGATCAGAACGTGAGGCATCCCTCTCAGGCGTTTCTTTTACACCTGCTACGTTACGTTAGCAATGCTCAGAGCCTAGTGGGTCATGTGATCTAAAATAACATAGCATGACTTGTCTGCTAAAACAGGGGTCTGCTAAAACAACCACAGTACCAGACCAGCAACAGATCTGTGTATCTCTGGAGTAGGGAGGGAGAGATCTGTTAAAACAGGGGACAACCACAGTACCAGACCAGCAACAGATCTGTCTCTCTCTAGAGTAGGGAGGGAGAGATCTGTTAAAACAGGGGACAACCACAGTACCAGACCAGCAACAGATCTGTCTCTCTCTGGAGTAGGGAGGGAGAGATCTGTTAAAACAGGGGACAACCACAGTACTAGACCAGCAACAGATCTGTGTATCTCTGGAATAGGGAGGGAGAGATCTGTTAAAACAGGGGACAACCTCAGTACCAGACCAGCAACAGATCTGTGTCTCTCTGGAATAGGGAGGGAGAGAGGGGAGAGATCTGTTAAAACAGGGGACAACCACAGTACCAGACCAGCAACAGATCTGTGTCTCTCTGGAGTAGTGAGGGAGAGATCTGTTAAAACAGGGGACAAACACAGTACCAGACCAGCAACAGATCTGTCTCTCTGGAGTAGGGAGGGAGAGATCTGTTAAAACAGGGGACAACCACAGTACCAGACCAACAACAGATCTGTGTCTCTCTGGAGTAGGGAGGGAGAGAGATGAGAGAAGAGAGAGCTAGAGGAGGGGTGAGCCTAGTGACACATGTCATCTAACATAAAGTACCACCACAAAACAGTCTGGCTACAACCCTGCTACAGGCAGATAGGTGATTGGCTAAGGCCCTGCGGGCAGGTGATTGGCTGGGTCAGGGTTAGGGCGGGACTAATTACCACGGATGCGATGACTGAGGCGGTAGCAGCGATCTCGTAGTACGTGGTCCACTCGGAGGCCAGCGTGACAGGGTTGAAGAAGAATGTCTGCAGGACGTACTTCCTGAATGCCACGTGGTACGGTCTCTGCCACGACAGGATGACTGCAGTCGGGCTCAGAGAATACACCACCAGCTCCCGCACTCCGGTTGGCTCTGGAGACAGACATACAAAACCAGGCAGCCAATCAGAACCAACATCAGGCTACAAACAGCTGATTAAATTCAAAACCAAAGCAACAAGCTGATTCAGCCAATCCATGATTTGATTAACAAGGTCTGTGTTCCAAATATTACACTATTCCCTATGGGCTCTGGTCTAAAGTAGTGCCCTACCCCTATGGGTCCTGGTCTAAAGTAGTGCACTAGCTCTATGGACCCTGGTCTAAAGTAGTGCATAACCCCTATGGACCCTGGTCTAAAGTAGTGCACTACCCCTATGGGCCCTGGTCTAAAGTAGTGCACTATCCCTATGGGCCCTGGTCTAAAGTAGTGCACTACCCCTATGGGCCCTGGTCTAAAGTAGTGCACTACCCCTATGGACCCTGGTCTAAAGTAGTGCATAACCCCTATGGACCCTGGTCTAAAGTAGTGCACTACCCCTATGGGCCCTGGTCTAAAGTAGTGCATTACCCCTATGGGCCCTGGTCTAAAGTAGTGCTCTACCCCTATGGGCCCTGGTCTAAAGTAGTGCACTACCCCTATGGGCCCTGGTCTAAATACATACATAGGGAATAGGGTTCCATTTGAGACACCAGCCCAGGTAGTATAGTGTCTGAGACCAGGTATATAATAACAGGTTAGAGACCAGCCCAGGTAGTATAGTGTCTGAGACCATGTCTATAATAACAGGTTAGAGACCAGCCCAGGTAGTATAGTGTCTGAGACCATGTCTATAATAACAGGTTAGAGACCAGCCCAGGTAGTATAGTGTCTGAGACCATGTCTATAATAACAGGTTAGAGACCAGCCCAGGTAGTATAGTGTCTGAGACCATGTCTATAATAACAGGTTAGAGACCAGCCCAGGTAGTATAGTGTCTGAGAGACCATGTCTATAATAACAGGTTAGAGACCAGCCCAGGTAGTATAGTGTCTGAGACCAGGGTAGTGTCTATAATAACAGGTTAGAGACCAGCCCAGGTAGTATAGTGTCTGAGACCATGTCTATAATAACAGGTTAGAGACCAGCCCAGGTAGTATAGTGTCTGAGACCATGTCTATAATAACAGGTTAGAGACCAGCCCAGGTAGTATAGTGTCTGAGACCATGTCTATAATAACAGGTTAGAGACCAGCCCAGGTAGTATAGTGTCTGAGACCATGTCTATAATAACAGGTTAGAGACCAGCCCAGGTAGTATAGTGTCTGAGACCATGTCTATAATAACAGGTTAGAGACCAGCACAGGTAGTATAGTGTCTGAGACCAGGTATATAATAACAGGTTAGAGACCAGCCCAGGTAGTATAGTGTCTGAGACCATGTCTATAATAACAGGTTAGAGACCAGCCCAGGTAGTATAGTGTCTGAGACCATGTCTATAATAACAGGTTAGAGACCAGCCCAGGTAGTATAGTGTCTGAGACCATGTTTATAATAACAGGTTAGAGACCAGCCCAGGTAGTATAGTGTCTGAGGGACTCACCGATGACTATGATAACAGGTTCGGAAGGAGGACTGATGAGAGGACCGTTAGTATGGTACACCACCACTCTGTACTGGGCACCTGGAGTCAGGTTGGACAGGATGTCACTGGTCGTGTTCTCCTGTAACCAATCACAGGACAGGAACAGGCATCAGGGTGGTTAGTGGTGATAGACTGTATCAGTATATTGATAGGTGGTGATAGACTGTATCAGTATATTGATAGGTGGTGATAGACTGTATCAGTATATTGATAGGTGGTGATAGACTGTATCAGTATATTGATAGGTGGTGATAGACTGTATCAGTGTATTGATAGGTGGTGATAGACTGTATCAGTATATTGTAGGTGGTGATAGACTGTATCAGCATGTTGATAGGTGGTGATAGACTGTATCAGTATATTGATAGGTGGTGATAGACTGTATCAGTATATTGATAGGTGGTGATAGACTGTGTCAGCATATTGATAGGTGGTGATAGACTGTGTCAGCATATTGATAGGTGGTGATAGACTGTATCAGTATATTGATAGGTGGTGATAGACTGTATCAGTATATTGATAGGTGGTTATAGACTGTATCAGTATATTGATAGGTGGTGATAGACTGTATCAGTATATTGATAGGTGGTGATAGACTGTATCAGTATATTGATAGGTGGCGATAGACTGTATCAGTATATTGATAGGTGGTGATAGACTGTATCAGTATATTGATAGGTGGTGATAGACTCTATCAGTACATTGATAGGTGGTGATAGACTGTATCAGCATGTTGATAGGTGGTTAGTGGTGATAGACTGTATCAGTATATTGATAGGTGGTGATAGACTGTATCAGTATATTGATAGGTGGTGATAGACTGTATCAGTATATTGATAGGTGGTGATAGACTGTATCAGTATATTGATAGGTGGTGATAGACTGTATCAGTATATTGATAGGTGGTGATAGACTGTATCAGTATATTGATAGGTGGTGATAGACTGTATCAGTATATTGATAGGTGGTGATAGACTGTATCAGTATATTGATAGGTGGTGATAGACTGTATCAGCATGTTGATAGGTGGTTAGTGGTGATAGACTGTATTAGCATGTTGATAGGTGGTTAGTGGTGATAGACTGTATCAGTATATTGATAGGTGGTGATAGACTGTATCAGCATATTGATAGGTGGTGATAGACTGTATCAGTATATTGATAGGTGGTGATAGACTGTATCAGCATGTTGATAGGTGGTGATAGACTGTATCAGTATATTGATAGGTGGTGATAGACTGTATCAGTATATTGATAGGTGGTGATAGACTGTATCAGTATATTGATAGGTGGTGATAGACTGTATCAGTATATTGATAGGTGGTGATAGACTGTATCAGTATATTGATAGGTGGTGATAGACTGTATCAGTATATTGATAGGTGGTGATAGACTGTATCAGTATATTGATAGGTGGTGATAGACTGTATCAGTATATTGATAGGTGGTTAGTGGTGATAGACTGTATCAGTATATTGATAGGTGGTGATAGACTGTATCAGTATATTGATAGGTGGTGATAGACTGTATCAGTATATTGATAGGTGGTTAGTGGTGATAGACTGTATCAGTATATTGATAGGTGGTGATAGACTGTATCAGTATATTGATAGGTGGTGATAGACTGTATCAGTATATTGATAGGTGGTGATAGACTGTATCAGTATATTGATAGGTGGTGATAGACTGTATCAGCATATTGATAGGTGGTGATAGACTGTATCAGTATATTGATAGGTGGTGATAGACTGTATCAGCATATTGATAGGTGGTGATAGACTGTATCAGTATATTGATAGGTGGTGATAGACTGTATCAGTATATTGATAGGTGGTGATAGACTGTATCAGTATATTGATAGGTGGTGATAGACTGTATCAGTATATTGATAGGTGGTGATAGACTGTATCAGTATATTGATAGGTGGTGATAGACTGTATCAGCATGTTGATAGGTGGTTAGTGGTGATAGACTGTATTAGCATGTTGATAGGTGGTTAGTGGTGATAGACTGTATCAGTATATTGATAGGTGGTGATAGACTGTATCAGTATATTGATAGGTGGTGAGAGACTGTATCAGTATATTGATAGGTGGTTAGTGGTGATAGACTGTATCAGTATATTGATAGGTGGTGATAGACTGTATCAGTATATTGATAGGTGGTTAGTGGTGATAGACTGTATCAGTATATTGATAGGTGGTGATAGACTGTATCAGTATATTGATAGGTGGTGATAGACTGTATCAGTATATTGATAGGTGGTGATAGACTGTATCAGTATATTGATAGGTGGTTAGTGGTGATAGACTGTATCAGTATATTGATAGGTGGTGATAGACTGTATCAGCATGTTGATAGGTGGTTAGTGGTGATAGACTGTATCAGTATATTGATAGGTGGTGATAGACTGTATCAGTATATTGATAGGTGGTGATAGACTGTATCAGTATATTGATAGGTGGTGATAGACTGTATCAGTATGTTGATAGGTGGTGATAGACTGTATCAGCATGTTGATAGGTGGTGATAAACTGTATCAGTATGTTGATAGGTGGTGATAGACTGTATCAGCATGTTGATAGGTGGTGATAAATTGTATCAGTATATTGATAGGTGGTTAGTGGTGATAGACTGTATCAGTATATTGATAGGTGGTGATAGACTGTATCAGTATATTGATAGGTGGTGATAGACTGTATCAGTATATTGATAGGTGGTGATAGACTGTATCAGTATATTGATAGGTGGTGATAGACTGTATCAGCATGTTGATAGGTGGTGATAGACTGTATCAGTATATTGATAGGTGGTGATAGACTGTATCAGTATATTGATAGGTGGTGATAGACTGTATCAGTATATTGATAGGTGGTGATAGACTGTATCAGTATATTGATAGGTGGTGATAGACTGTATCAGTATATTGATAGGTGGTGATAGACTGTATCAGTATATTGATAGGTGGTGATAGACTGTATCAGTATATTGATAGGTGGTTAGTGGTGATAGACTATATCAGTATATTGATAGGTGGTTAGTATCTAACAGGTTAGTTATAAAGGGTTGTGAACAGCTATGTAGACTAGCAGGTTGGTTATAAAGGGTTGTGAACAGCTATGTAGACTAGCAGGTTGGTTATAAAGGGTTGTGAACAGCTATGTAGACTAGTAGGTTGGATATAAAGGGTTGTGAACAGCTATGTAGACTAGTTATAAAGGGTTATGAACAGCTATGTAGACTAGCAGGTTAGTTATAAAGGGTTGTGAACAGCTATGTAGACTAGCAGGTTAGTTATAAAGGGTTGTGAACAGCTATGTAGACTAGCAGGTTGGTTATAAAGGGTTATGAACAGCTATGTAGACTAGTTATAAAGGGTTATGAACAGCTATGTAGACTAGCAGGTTAATTATAAAGGGTTGTGAACAGCTATGTAGAGTAGTTATAAAGGGTTATAAACAGCTATGTAGACTAGCAGGTTAATTATAAAGGGTTGTGAACAGCTATGTAGACTAGCATGTTGGTTATAAAGGGTTGTGAACAGCTATGTAGACTAGCATGTTGGTTATAAAGGGTTGTGAACAGCTATGTAGACTAGCAGGTTAGTTATAAAGGGTTGTGAACAGCTATGTAGACTAGCAGGTTGGATATAAAGGGTTGTGAACAGCTATGTAGACTAGTTATAAAGGGTTGTGAACAGCTATGTAGACTAGCAGGTTGGTTATAAAGGGTTGTGAACAGCTATGTAGACTAGCAGGTTGGTTATAAAGGGTTGTGAACAGCTATGTAGACTAGCAGGTTGGTTATAAAGGGTTATGAACAGCTATGTAGACTAGCAGGTTGGTTATACAGGGTTGTGAACAGCTATGTAGACTAGCAGGTTGGTTATAAAGGGTTGTGAACAGCTATGAACACTAGTTATAAAGGGTTATGAACAGCTATAGACTAGCAGGTTAGTTATAAAGGGTTATGAACAGCTATAGACTAGCAGGTTGGTTATAAAGGGTTATGAACAGCTATGTAGACTAGCAGGTTGGTTATAAAGGGTTGTGAACAGCTATGTAGACTAGCAGGTTGGTTATAAAGGGTTACGAACAGCTATGTAGACTAGCAGGTTGGTTATAAAGGGTTGTGAACAGCTATGTAGACTAGTTATAAAGGGTTATGAACAGCTATGTAGACTAGCAGGTTGGTTATAAAGGGTTACGAACAGCTATGTAGACTAGTTATAAAGGGTTGTGAACAGCTATGTAGACTAACAGGTTGGATATAAAGGGTTGTGAACAGCTATGTAGACTAACAGGTTGGTTATAAAGGGTTGTGAACAGCTATGTAGACTAGTTATAAAGGGTTATGAACAGCTATGTAGACTAGTTATAAAGGGTTATGAACAGCTATGTAGACTAGCAGGTTGGTTATAAAGGATTATGAACAGCTATGTAGACTAGCAGGTTGGTTATAAAGGGTTACGAACAGCTATGTAGACTAGTTATAAAGGGTTATGAACAGCTATGTAGACTAGCAGGTTGGTTATAAAGGATTATGAACAGCTATAGACTAGCAGGTTAGTTAGTCTTACCTCACTGCAGTATGTGTTCTCCATGCGTTGGCTGAGGCTGGGTCGGAGGCAGGTTAGGGACAGGACTGACACCAGGCTGCCGTTGTGGCTCTCAGAGGACAGGGCCCAGGACACCGCTGCAGTACTGGAGCCCAGCAGCCTGATACTGACACCCTGGGGCCGCTCCTGGGGCTGCTCCAGCACCTCTCCACTGGGGCCTTTATTTGACAATTAAAACAATTAAATAGAGTAAAACACAGAATTTCAGTGTTAGAGTCAGGGTTAGGGTTAGGGTTAGGGTTAGAGTCAGGGTTAGGGTCAGGGTTAGGGTCAGGGTTAGGGTCAGGGTTAGGGTCAGGGTTAGGGTTAGGGTTAGAGTCAGGGTTAGGGTTAGGGTCAGGGTTAGAGTCAGGGTTAGGGTTAGGGTTAGAGTCAGGGTTAGGGTTAGGGTCAGGGTTAGGGTCAGGGTTAGGGTTAGGATTAGAGTCAGGGTTAGAGTTAGGGTTAGAGTCAGGGTCAGAGTCAGGGTTAGGGTTAGGGTTAGGGTCAGGGTCAGGGTCAGGGTCAGGGTCAGGGTTAGGGTCAGGGTCAGGGTCAGTGTTAGAGTCAGGGTCAGTGTTAGAGTCAGGGTCAGGGTTAGAGTCAGGGTCAGGGTTAGAGTCAGGGTTAGGGTTAGGGTCAGGGTTAGAGTCAGGGTCAGTGTTAGAGTCAGTGTTTGGGTCAGGGTTAGGGTCAGGGTTAGGGTCAGGGTTAGAGTCAGTGTTAGGGTTAGGATCAGGGTTAGGGTTAGGGTCAGGGACAGGGTCAGGGTTAGGGTCAGGGTCAGTGTTTGGGTCAGGGTTAGGGTCAGTGTTTGGGTCAGGGTTAGGGTCAGGGTTAGAGTCAGTGTTAGGGTCAGGGTCAGGGTCAGGGTTAGGGTCAGGGTCAGTGTTTGGGTTAGAGTCAGTGTTTGGGTCAGGGTTAGGGTCAGGGTATACATACTGAGATAGAAGGTGAGCCCTGTATACGCGGTGCTCTCCCTGGCCTCACAGTCTCCTGCGGAGCTCAGTGTGGTGACCTGGACTCTATAGGTACCAGGCTCTGTCAGCTCCGTGAAGAACTCATGAGTGTTCTCATCCACCGTGGCCGTCTCTGTAGAGTTACCTGAGGACAGGGAGACAGGGCTCAGAGAGGTCAAAACAGCACAGGTCACAACAGATACCATTCAGCTATTACCTTCATCTGACAACATAGGAGCCCTTACTCCAGCAGTACTGATCTAGGATCAGGTCATAACAGATACCATTCAGCTATTACCTTCAGATACCATTCAGCTATTACCTTCAGCTGACAACATAGGAGCCCTTACTCCAGGAATACTGATCTAGGATCAGGTCATAACAGATAGCATTCAGCTATTACCTTCAGATACCATTCAGCTATTACCTTCATCTGACAACATAGGAGCCCTTACTCCAGGAATACTGATCTAGGATCAGGTCATAACAGATACCATTCAGCTATTGTCCTCATCTGACAACATAGTAGCCCTTACTCCAGGAATACTGATCTAGGATCAGGTCACAACAGTTACCATTCAGCTATTACCTTCATCTGAAAACATAGGAGCCCTTACTCTAGGAATACTGATCTAGGATCAGTCTCATTCATTATGATCTAAAAGGCAAAAAGTAATTCCAATATCAGCACTCCTTTTCTGAGAGTCTTTGTGAATGTGGTCTTGGTTCTTATTGACCACCGTAGTGGCCTTTAGCTTACCGTCTCTGTAGATGTAGACGTTGAACCTGTCGTATGTGGTGGGGGGTCGGGGGGGTAGCCAGCGTAGCTCCAGCAGTATGGGAGGAAAGCGGGTGGGGGTGACGGAGATCTCTGGGGGCAGGCTCATGGCAGAGCCCGGCTCATTGGAGTCCTCATACTCTGGGACCACCGCGTTCACAAACTCCTCCTCTCCATCCGTAGGGGAGGGACTACCGTAGGGCTCCGGCCAATAGGGCTGCGTGGCGGTCTCTTCTTCTGTGTTGTTAGTGTTAGAGATAGAGGTGGCATAGCCTGTCGAGCTGTTGGAGCCCTGAGGGGCGGAGCTGTAGGAGACCTGGGTGGTTCCGCCCACCACCTCCTCTGAGATCACTTCCTGTATCTCCTGGTTCTCCTGTAATTCCTGTTCCTCTATGAGGGGGACATCCCGCGCCCGCCGGGGCGTGTCCTGGGTCACCTCGGAGCTAGGGACCCCCCCTGGTAGCACCCTCTGGCTGAGTGGTACGATCTTATGGGAGATGTTGAGGGGAGGGTTGGGCACTGCAGTGAAACACAAACCTATAGTATTAGTTTGCCATCTCCATAGAAATGCCGTTACTAGTGACTAGGGGCGGCAGCGTAGCCTAGTGGTTAGAGTGTTGGACTAGTAACCGAAAGGTTGCAAGTTCGAATCCCTGAAAGGTACAAATCTGTCCTTCATTGAAAAAAAGAATGTGTTCCTAACTGACTTACCTGGTTAAGTAAAGGTAAAATAACAACCTGACTGGTTCAATAACAACCTGACTGGTTCAATAACAACCTGACTCAATAACGTTCTCATGGGGTATGTAGTTAGTTACCTGACCTGTGGGGTATGTAGTTAGTTACCTGTGTTGTGTTGCCAGGACTCATGGGGTATGTAGTTAGTTACCTGTCCTGTGGGGTATGTAGTTAGTTACCTGTCCTGTGTGGGGTATGTAGTTAGTTACCTGTGTTGTGTTGCCAGGACTCATGGGGCATGTAGTTAGTTACCTGTCCTGTGGGGTATGTAGTTAGTTACCTGTCCTGTGGGGTATGTAGTTAGTTACCTGTCCTGTGTTGTGGGGTATGTAGTTAGTTACCTGTCCTGTGGGGTATGTAGTTAGTTACCTGTCCTGTGGGGTATGTAGTTAGTTACCTGTCCTGTGGGGTATGTAGTTAGTTACCTGTGTTGTGGGGTATGTAGTTAGTTACCTGTCCTGTGTTGTGGGGTATGTAGTTAGTTACCTGTCCTGTGGGGTATGTAGTTAGTTACCTGTCCTGTGGGGTATGTAGTTAGTTACCTGTCCTGTGTTGTGGGGTATGTAGTTAGTTACCTGTCCTGTGTTGCCAGGACTCGTGAGTTATGTAGTTAGTTACCTGTCCTGTGTTGCCAGGACTCATGGGGTATGTAGTTAGTTACCTGT
This sequence comes from Oncorhynchus tshawytscha, assembly GCF_018296145.1. Classification (NCBI taxonomy): domain Eukaryota; kingdom Metazoa; phylum Chordata; class Actinopteri; order Salmoniformes; family Salmonidae; genus Oncorhynchus; species Oncorhynchus tshawytscha. Next base: position 33,518 of record NW_024609354.1, read on the forward strand.
CCTGTGTTGCCAGGACTCGTGAGTTATGTAGTAGTTACATGTCCTGTGTTGTGGAGTATGTAGTTAGTTACCTGTCCTGTGGGGTATATAGTATCTACCTGTCCTGTGTTGCCGGGGTTCATGGGTCAGGTCGCTGCGTCGGACCAGTGTGGTTCTGTTGACTGTAGCTTCAGAGATCAGCTGGAAGGAGATGTTGCTGTAACACGTCCCAGGGAGCCAGTGTTTAAACACAGTCTTTCCCTTATAGAAGTCTAGAACACAGAACAGTCTTTCCTTTATAGTAGTCTAGAACACAGAACAGTCTTTCCTTTATAGTAGTCTAGAACACAGAACAGTCTTTCCCTTATAGAAGTCTAGAACACAGAACAGTCTTTCCCTTATAGAGGTCTAGAACACAGAACAGTCTTTCCTTTATAGAGGTCTAGAACACAGAACAGTCTTTCCTTATAGTGGTCTACAGTAGTTAGAACACAGAACAGTCTTTCCTTTATGTCTAGAACACAGAACAGTCATTCCCTTATAGAGGTCTAGAACACAGAACAGTCTTTGTAGTTAGTTACCTTATAGGGGTCTAGAACACAGAACAGTCTTTCCCTTATAGTTAGTCTTTCCTTTATAGAGGTCTGTCTTTCCTTTATAGTAGTCTAGAACACAGAACAGTCTTTCCCTTATAGAGGTCTAGAACACAAAACAGTCTTTCCTTTATAGAAGTTACCTGTCCTTATGTAGTCTAGAACACAGAACAGTCTTTCCTTTATAGAGGTCTAGTCTTTCCTTTTAGAGTTAGTCTTTCCTTTATAGAGGTCTAGAACACCAGTCTGTCCTTTATAGAGGTCTAGAACACAGAACAGTCTTTCCTTTATAGAGGTAGAACACAGAACAGTCTTTCCCTTATAGAGTTAGTCTTTCCCTGTCCTAGAACACAGAACAGTCTTTCCTTTATAGTAGTCTGTGGGGTATGTAGTTAAGTTACCTCTTTCCTTTATAGAGGTCTAGAACACAGAACAGTCTTTCCTTTATAGAAGTCTAGAACACAGAACAGTCTTTCCTTTATAGTAGTCTAGAACAGAGAACAGTCTTTCCTTTATAGAGTTAGTCTTTCCTTTATAGTAGTCTAGAACACAGAACAGTCTTACCCTTTATAGAAGTCTAGAACACAGGTCTTTCCCTTATGTAGTTAGTCTTTCCTTATAGGGTCTAGAACACAGAACAGTCTTTCCTTTATGTAGTCTAGAACACAGAACAGTCTTTCCTTTATAGAGGTCTAGAACACAGAACAGTCTTTCCTTTATAGAAGTTAGTCTTTCCTTTATAGTAGTCTAGAACACAGAACAGTCTTTCCTTTATAGAGGGTCTAGAACACAGAACAGTCTTTCCCTTATAGAGGTCTAGAACACAGAACAGTCTTTCCCTTATAGAGGTCTAGAACACAGAACAGTCTTTCCTTTATAGTAGTCTAGAACCAGAACAGTCTTTCCCTTATAGTAGTTAGAACACAGAACAGTCTTTCCTTTATAGTAGTCTAGAACACAGAACAGTCTTTCCTTTATAGAGGTCTTACACAGAACAGTCTTTCCCTTATAGGGTCTAGAACACAGAACAGTCTTTCCCTTATAGAGGTCTAGAACACAGAACAGTCTTTCCTTTATAGGGTATGAACACAGTTACAGTCTTTCCTTTATAGAGGTCTAGAACACAGAACAGTCTTTCCTTTATAGAAGTCTAGAACACAGAACAGTCTTTCCTTATAGTGGTATAGAACACAGAACAGTCTTTCCCTTATAGAGGTCTAGAACACAGAACAGTCTTTCCTTTATAGTAGTCTAGAACACAGTTACCTTTCCTTTATAGAGGTCTAGAACACAGAACAGTCTTTCCTTTATAGTAGTCTAGAACACAGAACAGTCTTTCCTTTATAGAGGTCTAGAACACAGAACAGTCTTTCCTTTATAGTAGGTCTAGAACACAGAACAGTCTTTCCTTTATAGTTAGAACCTGTCTTTCCTTTATGTAGTTAGAAGACAGAACAGTCTTTCCCTAGAACACAGAACAGTCTTTCCCTTATAGAGGTCTAGAACACAGAACAGTCTTTCCCTTATAGGTCTAGAACACAGAACAGTCTTTCCTTTATAGTAGTTACAGTCTTTCCTTATAGTAGTCTAGAACACAGAACAGTCTTTCCTTTATAGTAGTCTAGAACACAGAACAGTCTTTCCTTTATAGAGGTCTAGAACACAGAACAGTCTTTCCCTTATAGAGGTCTAGAACACAGAACAGTCTTTCCCTTATAGAGGTCTAGAACACAGAACAGTCTTTCCCTTATAGTAGTCTAGAACACAGAACAGTCTTTCCTTTATAGAGGTCTAGAACACAGAACAGTCTTTCCTTTATAGAAGTCTAGAACACAGAACAGTCTTTCCCTTATAGTGGTCTAGAACACAGAACAGTCTTTCCCTTATAGAGGTCTAGAACACAGAACAGTCTTTCCTTTATAGTAGTCTAGAACACAGAACAGTCTTTCCTTTATAGAGGTCTAGAACACAGAACAGTCTTTCCTCTATAGAGGTCTAGAACACAGAACAGTCTTTCCCTTATAGAGGTCTAGAACACAGAACAGTCATTCCCTTATAGAGGTCTAGAACACAGAACAGTCTTTCCCTTATAGAGGTCTAGAACACAGAACAGTCTTTCCCTTATAGAGGTCTAGAACACAGAACAGTCTTTCCTTTATAGAGGTCTAGAACACAGAACAGTCTTTCCTTTATAGTAGTCTAGAACACAGAACAGTCTTTCCCTTATAGAGGTCTAGAACACAAAACAGTCTTTCCCTTATAGAAGTCTAGAACACAGAACAGTATTTCCCTTATAGTAGTCTAGAACACAGAACAGTCTTTCCTTTATAGAGGTCTAGAACACAGAACAGTCTTTCCTTTATAGAGGTCTAGAACACAGAACAGTCTTTCCTTTATAGAGGTCTAGAACACAGAACAGTCTTTCCTTTATAGAGGTCTAGAACACAGAACAGTCTTTCCTTTATAGAGGTCTAGAACACAGAACAGTCTTTCCCTTATAGAGGTCTAGAACACAGAACAGTCTTTCCCTTATAGAGGTCTAGAACACAGAACAGTCTTTCCTTTATAGAAGTCTAGAACACAGAACAGTCTTTCCTTTATAGAGGTCTAGAACACAGAACAGTCTTTCCTTTATAGAAGTCTAGATCACAGAACAGTCTTTCCCTTATAGTAGTCTAGAACAGAGAACAGTCTTTCCCTTATAGAGGTCTAGAACACAGAACAGTCTTTCCTTTATAGTAGTCTAGAACACAGAACAGTCTTTCCTTTATAGAAGTCTAGAACACAGAACAGTCTTTCCCTTATAGTAGTCTAGAACACAGAACAGTCTTTCCCTTATAGAGGTCTAGAACACAGAACAGTCTTTCCTTTATAGTAGTCTAGAACACAGAACAGTCTTTCCAGTCTAGAACACAGAACAGTCTTTCCTTTATAGAAGTCTAGAACACAGAACAGTCTTTCCTTTATAGTAGTCTAGAACACAGAACAGTCTTTCCTTTATAGAGGTCTAGAACACAGAACAGTCTTTCCCTTATAGAGGTCTAGAACACAGAACAGTCTTTCCCTTATAGAGGTCTAGAACACAGAACAGTCTTTCCTTTATAGTAGTCTAGAACACAGAACAGTCTTTCCCTTATAGTAGTCTAGAACACAGAACAGTCTTTCCTTTATAGTAGTCTAGAACACAGAACAGTCTTTCCTTTATAGAGGTCTAGAACACAGAACAGTCTTTCCCTTATAGAGGTCTAGAACACAGAACAGTCTTTCCTTTATAGAGGTCTAGAACACAGAACAGTCTTTCCTTTATAGAGGTCTAGAACACAGAACAGTCTTTCCTTTATAGAAGTCTAGAACACAGAACAGTCTTTCCCTTATAGTGGTCTAGAACACAGAACAGTCTTTCCCTTATAGAGGTCTAGAACACAGAACAGTCTTTCCTTTATAGTAGTCTAGAACACAGAACAGTCTTTCCTTTATAGAGGTCTAGAACACAGAACAGTCTTTCCTTTATAGTAGTCTAGAACACAGAACAGTCTTTCCTTTATAGAGGTCTAGAACACAGAACAGTCTTTCCTTTATAGAGGTCTAGAACACAGAACAGTCTTTCCTTTATAGAAGTCTAGAACACAGAACAGTCTTTCCTTTATAGTAGTCTAGAACACAGAACAGTCTTTCCTTTATAGAGGTCTAGAACACAGAACAGTCTTTCCCTTATAGAGGTCTAGAACACAGAACAGTCTTTCCCTTATAGAGGTCTAGAACACAGAACAGTCTTTCCTTTATAGTAGTCTAGAACACAGAACAGTCTTTCCCTTATAGTAGTCTAGAACACAGAACAGTCTTTCCTTTATAGTAGTCTAGAACACAGAACAGTCTTTCCTTTATAGAGGTCTAGAACACAGAACAGTCTTTCCCTTATAGAGGTCTAGAACACAGAACAGTCTTTCCCTTATAGTAGTCTAGAACACAGAACAGTCTTTCCTTTATAGAGGTCTAGAACACAGAACAGTCTTTCCTTTATAGAAGTCTAGAACACAGAACAGTCTTTCCCTTATAGTGGTCTAGAACACAGAACAGTCTTTCCCTTATAGAGGTCTAGAACACAGAACAGTCTTTCCTTTATAGTAGTCTAGAACACAGAACAGTCTTTCCTTTATAGAGGTCTAGAACACAGAACAGTCTTTCCTTTATAGAGGTCTAGAACACAGAACAGTCTTTCCCTTATAGAGGTCTAGAACACAGAACAGTCATTCCCTTATAGAGGTCTAGAACACAGAACAGTCTTTCCCTTATAGAGGTCTAGAACACAGAACAGAAGTCAGTCTTTCCTTTATAGTCTAGAACACAGAACAGTCTTTCCTTTATAGTAGTCTAGAACACAGAACAGTCTTTCCTTTATAGTCTAGTCTAGAACACAGAACAGTCTTTCCTTTATAGAGGTCTTTCCTTTATAGAGGTCTAGAACACAGAACAGTCTTTCCTTTATAGAGGTCTAGAACACAGAACAGTCTTTCCTTTATAGAGGTCTAGAACACAGAACAGTCTTTCCTTTATAGAGGTCTAGAACACAGAACAGTCTTTCCTTTATAGAGGTCTAGAACACAGAACAGTCTTTCCTTTATAGAAGTCTAGAACACAGAACAGTCTTTCCCTTATAGTAGTCTAGAACACAGAACAGTCTTTCCTTTATAGTAGTCTAGAACACAGAACAGTCTTTCCCTTATAGAGGTCTAGAACACAGAACAGTCTTTCCTTTATAGAAGTCTAGAACACAGAACAGTCTTTCCCTTATAGTAGTCTAGAACACAGAACAGTATTTCCTTTATAGTAGTCTAGAACACAGAACAGTCTTTCCCTTATAGAGGTCTAGAACACAGAACAGTCTTTCCTTTATAGTAGTCTAGAACACAGAACAGTCTTTCCCTTATAGAGGTCTAGAACACAGAACAGTCTTTCCCTTATAGAAGTCTAGAACACAGAACAGTCTTTCCTTTATAGAGGTCTAGAACACAGAACAGTCTTTCCTTTATAGAAGTCTAGAACACAGAACAGTCTTTCCTTTATAGAGGTCTAGAACACAGAACAGTCTTTCCTTTATAGAGGTCTAGAACACAGAACAGTCTTTCCTTTATAGAAGTCTAGAACACAGAACAGTCTTTCCCTTATAGTGGTCTAGAACACAGAACAGTCTTTCCCTTATAGAGGTCTAGAACACAGAACAGTCTTTCCTTTATAGTAGTCTAGAACACAGAACAGTCTTTCCTTTAGGTCTAGAACACAGAACAGTCTTTCCTTTATAGTAGTCTAGAACACAGAACAGAGGTCTAGAACACAGAACAGTCTTTCCTTTATAGAGGTCTAGAACACAGAACAGTCTTTCCTTTATAGAAGTCTAGAACACAGAACAGTCTTTCCTTTATAGTAGTCTAGAACACAGAACAGTCTTTCCTTTATAGGTCTAGAACACAGAACAGTCTTTCCCTTATAGAGTCTAGAACACAGAACAGTCTTTCCCTTATAGAGGTCTAGAACACAGAACAGTCTTTCCCTTATAGAGGTCTAGAACACAGAACAGTCTTTCCCTTATAGTAGTCTAGAACACAGAACAGTCTTTCCTTTATAGAGGTCTAGAACACAGAACAGTCTTTCCTTTATAGAGGTCTAGAACACAGAACAGTCTTTCCTTTATAGAGGTCTAGAACACAGAACAGTCTTTCCTTTATAGAAGTCTAGAACACAGAACAGTCTTTCCTTTATAGTAGTCTAGAACACAGAACAGTCTTTCCTTTATAGTAGTCTAGAACACAGAACAGTCTTTCCTTTATAGTAGTCTAGAACACAGAACAGTCTTTCCTTTATAGAAGTCTAGAACACAGAACAGTCTTTCCCTTATAGAAGTCTAGAACACAGAACAGTCTTTCCTTTATAGAGGTCTAGAACACAGAACAGTCTTTCCCTTATAGTAGTCTAGAACACAGAACAGTCTTTCCCTTATAGAGGTCTAGAACACAGAACAGTCTTTCCCTTATAGAAGTCTAGAACACAGAACAGTCTTTCCTTTATAGAGGTCTAGAACACAGAACAGTCTTTACTTTATAGAAGTCTAGAACACAGAACAGTCTTTCCTTTATAGAGGTCTAGAACACAGAACAGTCTTTCCTTTATAGTGGTCTAGAACACAGAACAGTCTTTCCCTTATAGTGGTCTAGAACACAGAACAGTCTTTCCCTTATAGTAGTCTAGAACACAGAACAGTCTTTCCCTTATAGAGGTTTAGAACACAGAACAGTCTTTCCTTTATAGAGGTTTAGAACACAGAACAGTCTTTATTTTATAGAGGTTTAGAACACAGAACAGTCTTTATTTTATAGAGGTTTAGAACACAGAAGATGATGGTATGATTTATAGAAATCTATAACACAGAACATAACAGTCTGCTTTATATAAATTTGAGGACAGAACACATAAGTCTTCAACTTGTGTCTGTGAACAAGAAACATTGAAGTCTGATCGGTGGGCCTCCCCCCAAACATGGCCTAATACAGACCTGCTCAACTCAGTCGATCCAACTCAAATAAGTCAACACTGAACTGTCCAGAATGGGCTAGTCAGCTACACCTGTTGTTCCAGTCTGTCTAGAACGGGCTAGTCAGCTACACCTGTTGTTCTAGTCTGTCCAGAACGGGCTAGTCAGCTACACCTGTTGTTCCAGTCTGTCTAGAACGGGCTAGTCAGCTACACCTGTTGTTCCAGTCTGTCCAGAACAGGCTAGTCAGCTACACCTGTTATTCCAGTCTGACCAGAACGGGCTAGTCAGCTACACCTGTTGTTCCAGTCTGCCCAGAACAGGCTAGTCAGCTACACCTGTTGTTCCAGTCTGCCCAGAACAGGCTAGTCAGCTACACCTGTTGTTCCAGTCTGCCCAGAACAGGCTAGTCAGCTACACCTGTTGTTCCAGTCTGTCCAGAACGGGCTAGTCAGCTACACCTGTTGTTCCAGTCTGTCCAGAACAGGCTAGTCAGCTACACCTGTTATTCCAGTCTGACCAGAACGGGCTAGTCAGCTACACCTGTTGTTCCAGTCTGTCCAGAACGGGCTAGTCAGCTACATCTGTTGTTCCAGTCTGTCTAGAACGGGCTAGTCAGCTACACCTGTTGTTCTAGTCTGTCTAGAACGGGCTAGTCAGCTACACCTGTTGTTCCAGTCTGTCCAGAACGGGCTAGTCAGCTACACCTGTTGTTCCAGTCTGTCTAGAACGGGCTAGTCAGCTACACCTGTTGTTCCAGTCTGTCCAGAACGGGCTAGTCAGCTACACCTGTTGTTCCAGTCTGTCCAGAACGGGCTAGTCAGCTACACCTGTTGTTCCAGTCTGTCCAGAACGGGCTAGTCAGCTACACCTGTTGTTCCAGTCTGTCCAGAACGGGCTAGTCAGCTACACCTGTTGTTCCAGTCTGTCCAGAACGGGCTAGTCAGCTACACCTGTTGTTCCAGTCTGTCCAGAACGGGCTAGTCAGCTACACCTGTTGTTCCAGTCTGTCCAGCCAGAGGCCTTACCTTTATAGAGCATGGATCTCTGCTCCCGGCCCTCTGCGTAGCTGATGTTGACCCGACTGAAGACGTTGTTCTCTGGGGAGCTGATCTCAAACACCACACCTGTCTCTGGAGCCTCTGGGTAGTCTGTGATCACCACACTGTCCACCGGACGCGGCTCTGCAGGGGGACAGACGGACAACAGATACACCATCAGGCCTGACTGACTACCTGGTCAGGGGCACAACAACCACTACAACCTCCACAGTGAAGAATGGGAAATAAAAAGAGAGACGACGAACAAACACAACAAGTCAAGCACATGAGTGTATCTATGAGAGAACAAAGACTGATCTAAAGCAAACTCTATTGAGCTGGATTCAGGACAGTTGGACTTGGACCAGGTCTTCCCCTGTCTGAATACTTACTGGTGAGGACAGATACAGTCTGGATGGACTTGGACCAGGTCTTCCCCTGTCTGAATACTTACTGGTGAGGACAGATACAGTCTGGATGGACTTGGACCAGGTCTTCCCCTGTCTGAATACTTACTGGTGAGGACAGATACAGTCTGGATGGACTTGGACCAGGTCTTCCCCTGTCTGAATACTTACTGGTGAGGACAGATACAGTCTGGATGGACTTGGACCAGGTCTTCCCCTGTCTGAATACTTACTGGTGAGGAACAGATACAGTCTGGATGGACTTGGACCAGGTCTCCCCCTGTCTGAATACTTACTGGTGAGGACAGATACAGTCTGGATGGACTTGGACCAGGTCTTCCCCTGTCTGAATACTTACTGGTGAGGACAGATACAGTCTGGATGGACTTGGACCAGGTCTCCCCCTGTCTGAATACTTACTGGTGAGGACAGATACAGTCTGGATGGACTTGGACCAGGTCTTCCCCTGTCTGAGCAGCAGGCTAACGGTGTAGCAGAGTCCGTGGTGGGAGGAGTTAAAGACCAGAGGTGTCGCGGTGGGGTCGGTCAGGTTCAGGAATGGTAGCAGGTGGGTTCGGGGCTCGCCCATCACCCGGGCAGCATACCCCGTCACGTTCTCCCGCAGGTCAGATGGCTCCAGGGTCACTACGATCCAGTCCTCCTCTTTAACTGACACCTGGAAGGACACAATGGTCTAGAGGAGAGAGAGAGGAGAGAGAGAGAGAGGAGAGAGAGGAGAGAGAGAGGAGAGAGAGGAGAGAGAGAGAGAGAGAGAGAGAGAGAGAGAGAGAGAGGAGAGAGAGAGAGAGAGAGAGAGAGAGAGAGAGAGAGAGAGAGAGAGAGAGAGAGGAGAGAGAGAGAGAGAGAGAGAGAGAGAGAGAGAGAGAGAGAGAGAGAGAGAGAGGAAAAGAGAGAGGAGAGAGAGGAGAGAGAGAGAGAGGAGAGAGCGAGAGAGAGAGAGAGAGAGAGAGGAGAGAGCGAGAGAGAGAGAGTGGAGAGAGAGAGAGCAGAGAGAGAGAGAGAGGGCTGTTGAGTCTCGAAGAATGGAGCAATAAGTTCACATCATCATCAGATCGCTGCTCTAACAGTTAGTCTTCTCCAGACCACCTGACCTACAGAGACAGTCAGTCCAGTACATGTTGAGTTCCCTTCTTTATAAGCATGCTGAAAGTCTGTTGTTCATTTGTTTGCAGAGGAAGTTGGTCAAATACAATTTTCTCCAACAGTTTGCTAAGAGCTTACAGCAAGCTGATTGGTCTGCTGTTAGAACCAGTAAATGCCTCTTTACCACTCTTGGGTAGTTGAATGACTTTGGCTTCCCTCCAGGCCTGAGGACAAAGACTTTCCTCTAGGCTCAGATTAAATATATGACAGATAGGAGTGGCTATAGAGTCAGCTACCATCCTCAGTAGGAGTGGCTATAGAGTCAGCTACCATCCCTCAGCTACCATCCTAGTAGGAGTGGTTATAGAGTCAGCTACCATCCTCAGTAGGAGTGGTTATAGAGTCAGCTACCATCCTCAGTAGGTCAGCTACCATCCTGGTTATAGAGTCAGCTACCATCCTCAGTAGGAGTGGCTATAGAGTCAGCTACCATCCTCAGTAGGAGTGGCTATAGAGTCAGCTACCATCCTCAGTAGGAGTGGCTATAGAGTCAGCTACCATCCTCAGTAGGAGTGGCTATAGAGTCAGCTACCATCCTCAGTAGTGGGAGTCAGCTACCATCCTCAGTAGGAGTGGCTATAGAGTCAGCTACCATCCTCAGTAGGAGTGGCTATAGAGTCAGCTACCATCCTCAGTAGGAGTGACTATAGAGTCAGCTACCATCCTCAGTAGGACTGGCTATAGAGTCAGCTACCATCCTCAGTAGGAGTGACTATAGAGTCAGCTACCATCCTCAGTAGGACTGGCTATAGAGTCAGCTACCATCCTCAGTAGCTTTCCATGTAAGTGGTCAATGCCAGGAGGTCTGTCATTGTTGATCGAGAACAACAATTGTTCCACCTTGATCGAGAACAACAATTGTTCCACCTCTCCAACACTAACTTTACAAAATTGTAACTTGCAATGCTTTTCTTTCATTATGTGTACGTATGAATACAATCGTTCACTGTTCGTTGTTGGCATTTCCTGCCTAAATTTGCCAACTTTGCCAATTAAATAATCATTAAAATAATTGGCAACATCAAATGGTTTTGTGATGAATACGCCATCTGATTGGATGAGATGGTTTATACAGAGTGGGGAGAGTGACGCCTCAGGGTCAGATTAATAAAGATCTACTCTGGGGAGAGTGACCCCTCAGGGTCAGATTAATAAAGATCTACTCTGGGGAGAGTGACGCCTCAGGGTCAGATTAATAAAGATCTACTCTGGGGAGAGTGACCCCTCAGGGACAGATGAATAAAGATCTAGACCCCTCAGGGTCAGATTAATAAAGATCTACTCTGGGGAGAGTGACCACTCAGGGTCAGATTAATAAAGATCTACTCTGGGGAGAGTGACCCCTCAGGGACAGATGAATAAAGATCTACTCTGGGGAGAGTGACCACTCAGGGACAGATTGATAAAGATCTACTCTGGGGAGAGTAACCACTCAGGGTCAGATTAATAAAGATCTACTCTGGGGAGAGTGACCCCTCAGGGACAGATGAATAAAGATCTACTCTGGGGAGAGTGACCACTCAGGGACAGATTGATAAAGATCTACTCTGGGGAGAGTGACCACTCAGGGTCAGATTAATAAAGATCTAGACCCCTCAGGGTCAGATTAATAAAGATCTACTCTGGGGAGACTGACCCCTCAGGGTCAGATGAATAAAGATCTACTCTGGGGAGAGTGACCCCTCAGGGTCAGATGAATAAAGATCTATTCTGGGGCGAGTGACCCCTCAGGGTCAGATTAATAAACCTCTACTCTGGGGAGAGTGGCCCCTCAGGGTCAGATTAATAAAGATCTACTCTGGGGAGACTGACCCCTCAGGGTCAGATGAATAAAGATCTACTCTGGGGAGAGTGACCCCTCAGGGTCAGATGAATAAAGATCTATTCTGGGGCGAGTGACCCCTCAGGGTCAGATTAATAAACCTCTACTCTGGGGAGAGTGGCCCCTCAGGGGCAGATTAATAAAGATCTACTCTGGGGAGAGTGACCCCTCAGGGTCAGATTAATAAAGATCTAGACCCCTCAGGGTCAGATGAATAAAGATCTACTCTGGGGAGAGTGACCCCTCAGGGTCAGATGAATAAAGATCTATTCTGGGGCGAGTGACCCCTCAGGGTCAGATTAATAAACCTCTACTCTGGGGAGAGTGGCCCCTCAGGGTCAGATTAATAAAGATCTACTCTGGGGAGAGTGACCCCTCAGGGGCAGATTAATAAAGATCTACTCTGGGGAGAGTGACCCCTCAGGGTCAGATTAATAAAGATCTAGACCCCTCAGGGTCAGATTAATAAAGATCTACTCTGGGGAGAGTGACCCCTCAGGGACAGATTAATAAAGATCTACTCTGGGGAGAGTGACCCCTCAGGGTCAGATTAATAAAGATCTAGACCCCTAAGGGTCAGATTAATAAAGATCTACTCAGGGGAGAGTGACCCCTCAGGGTCAGATTAATAAACCTCTACTCTGGGGAGAGTGACCCCTCAGGGACAGGGAAACATTACATCCTGGTCCTCAGAGAACCACTACAGGTAAACATTACATCCTGGTCCTCAGAGAACCACTACAGGTAAACATTATATCCTGGTCCTCAGAGAACCACTACAGGGAAACATTACATCCTGGTCCTCAGAGAACCACTTCAGGGAAACATTACATCCTGGTCCTCAGAGAACCACTACAGGTAAACATTACATCCTGGTCCTCAGAGAACCACTACAGGTAAACATTACATCCTGGTCCTCAGAGAACCACTACAGGGAAACATTACATCCTGGTCCTCAGAGAACCACTACAGGGAAACATTACATCCTGGTCCTCAGAGAACCACTACAGGTAAACATTACATCCTGGTCCTCAGAGAACCACTTCAGTTAAACATTACATCCTGGTCCTCAGAGAACCACTACAGGGAAACATTACATCCTGGTCCTCAGAGAACCACTACAGGGAACCATTACATCCTGGTCCTCAGAGAACCACTTCAGGTAAACATTACATCCTGGTCCTCAGAGAACCACTACAGGGAAACATTACATCCTGGTCCTCAGAGAACCACTACAGGGAACCACTACAGGTAAACATTACATCCTGGTCCTCAGAGAAACCACAGAGAAACAGCCTATACTAAAATGCCCTCCTCCCCTCCCCCAGTCGCCAGGAAGGTTGGTGATTAAACACTCAACTGTTTCTTCTTCTCCCTCCAAAATACTACTGACTCTCAGGGGAACAGTCTGAAGCTCCACACAGTATCCTCCCCCGGTTCATCCATGTTTATCCTGCCCCCCTCTCAGTAGCTCTGTGTGTTCTATCTCTACCCTAGAGAACTGGGAAATCTCTACAGTCTCTGCAGTTTGATCAGTGGTTCCTCCATGTATATCCTGCCTCCCCCTCTCAGTAGCTCTGTTCTAGCTCTACCCCAGAGAACTGGGAAGTCTCTACAGTCTCTGCAGTTTGACCAGTGGTTCCTGTCTTCTCCCTCTGTGTTCCTAGATCTGGTCCAGGGCCATTCAGCTTCAGTGATCAGATGCCTACTGATGGTTAGTCTCACTGAGAGACAAAGGCAGAGAGGAGAGGAGACAGAGGTTGAGACGGAGGCTGAGAGGAGAGGAGACAGAGGTTGAGGCGGAGGCTGAGAGGAGCAGCATTATTCCTCCACAGAGTCTGTCAACAGAGAGTTTCATTCCCAGCCTTCCCTTTCCTGGTCAGAATCCCATTCGTCTCACTGCAGGGTGTCTATCTGCCCTCCTACCACTTCCTTTCTGTTCTGCCAAGACTGATGCCATCCTGCTCTCCTTCTGCCCTGTTCACTGCCCATCCCTGCTGTTCTACCAGGGCTTCTGCCCCCCTTCACTGCCCATCCCTGCTGTTCTACCAAGGCTTCTGCCCCCCTTCACTGCCCATCCCTGCTGTTCTACCAGGGCTTCTGCCCCCCTTCACTGCCCCCCATGCCCATCCCTGCTGTCCTGCCAGGGCTTCTGCCCCCTTCACTGTCCATCCCTGCTGTTCTGCCAAGGCTTCTGCCCCCTTCACTGCCCATCCCTGCTGTCCTGCCAGGGCTTCTGCCCCCTTCACTGTCCATCCCTGCTGTTCTGCCAAGGCTTCCCCCTTCACTGCCCATCCCTGCTGTCCTGCCAGGGCTTCTGCCCCCTTCACTGTCCATCCCTGCTGTTCTGCCAAGGCTTCTGCCCCCTTCACTGTCCATCCCTGCTGATCTGCCAAGGCTTCTGCCCCCTTCACTGTCCATCCCCTGCTGCCAAGGCTTCTGCCCCCTTCACTGTCCATCCCTGCTGTTCTGCCAAGGCTTCTGCCCCCTTCACTGCCCATCCCTGCTGTTCTGCCAAGGCTTCTGCCCCCTTCACTGCCCATCCCTGCTGTTCTGCCCCCTTCACTGCCCATCCCTGCTGTCCTGCCAGGGCTTCTGCCCCCTCCAATGCCCATCCCTGCTGTTCTGCCCCCTTCACTGTCCATCCCTGCTGTTCTGCCAAGGCTTCTGCCCCCCCCTTCACTGTCCATCCCTGCTGTTCTGCCCCCTTCACTGGGCTTCTGCCCCCTTCACTGCCCATCCCTGCTGTTCTGCCAGGGCTTCTGCCCCCTTCACTGTCCATCCCTGCTGTTCTGCCAAGGCTTCTGCCCCCTTCACTGTCCATCCCTGCTGTTCTGCCAAGGCTTCTGCCCCCTTCACTGCCCATCCCTGCTGTTCTGCCAAGGCTTCTGCCCCCTTCACTGTCCATCCCTGCTGTTCTTCTGCCCCCTTCACTGCCCATCCCTGCTGTTCTGCCCCCTTCACTGTCCATCCCTGCTGTTCTGCCAAGGCTTCTGCCCCCTTCACTGTCCATCCCTGCTGTCTGCCAAGGCTTCTGCCCCCTTCACTGCCCATCCCTGCTGTCCTGCCAAGGCTTCTGCCCCCTTCACTGCCCATCCCTGCTGTCCTGCCAAGGCTTCTGCCCCCTTCACTGCCCATCCCTGCTGTTCTGCCAAGGCTTCTGCCCCCTTCACTGCCCATCCCTGCTGTTCCTGCCAAGGCTTCTGCCCCCCCTTCACTGTCCATCCCTGCTGTTCTGCCAAGGCTTCTGCCCCCTTCACTGCCCATCCCTGCTGTTCTGCCCCCTTCACTGTCCATCCCTGCTGTTCTGCCAAGGCTTCTGCCCCCTTCACTGTCCATCCCTGCTGTTCTGCCAAGGCTTCTGCCCCCTCCACTGCCCATCCCTGTTCTGCTTCTGCCCCCTTCACTGTCCATCCCTGCTGTTCTGCCAAGGCTTCTGCCCCCTTCACTGCCCATCCCTGCTGTTCTGCCAAGGCTTCTGCCCCCTCCACTGCCCATCCCTGCTGTTCTCTTCTGCCCCCTCCACTGTCCATCCCTGCTGTTCTGCCAAGGCTTCTGCCCCCTTCAATGTCCATCCCTGCTGTTCTGCCAAGGCTTCTGCCCCCTTCACTGCCCATCCCTGCTGTTCTGCCAAGGCTTCTGCCCCCTTCACTGCCCATCCCTGCTGTTCTGCCAAGGCTTCTGCCCCCTTCACTGTCCATCCCTGCTGTTCTGCCAAGGCTTCTGCCCCCTTCAATGCCCATCCCTGCTGTTCTGCCAAGGCTTCTGCCCCCTTCACTGTCCATCCCTGCTGTTCTGCCAAGGCTTCTGCCCCCTTCACTGTCCATCCCTGCTGTCCTGCCAAGGCTTCTGCCCCCTCCACTGTCCATCCCTGCTGTCTGCCAAGGCTTCTGCCCCCTCCACTGCCCATCCCTGCTGTCCTGCCAAGGCTTCTGCCCCCTCCACTGCCCATCCCTGCTGTCCATCCCTCACTGCCCATCTGCCAAGGCTTCTGCCCCCTTCACTGTCCATCCCTGCTGTTCTGCCAAGGCTTCTGCCCCCTTCACTGTCCATCCCTGCTGTTCTGCCAAGGCTTCTGCCCCCTTCACTGTCCATCCCTGCTGTTCTGCCAGGGCTTCTGCCCCCTCCAATGCCCATCCCTGCTGTTCTGCCAAGGCTTCTGCCCCCTTCACTGTCCATCCCTGCTGTTCTGCCAGGCTTCTGCCCCCTTCACTGCCCATCCCTGCTGTTCTGCCAGGGCTTCTGCCCCCTCCACTGTCCATCCCTGCTGTTCTGCCAAGGCTTCTGCCCCCTTCACTGTCCATCCCTGCTGTTCTGCCAGGGCTTCTGCCCCCTTCAATGTCCATCCCTGCTGTTCTGCCAAGGCTTCTGCCCCCCTTCACTGTCCATCCCTGCTGTTCTGCCAAGGCTTCTGCCCCACTGCTGCACATCTTACACCCTGCAACCCCCTGCCCCCTCCCTGCCCCCCTGCTAAACCAGGGGTCACCTTGCTGCCCCCTAACTACCGGCCCAGCAGCCTCGGTTGTACAAGGCCACCTTAACATGTTAACAGCAGAAAAGAGGAACTCTGGTAGTCCAGCTGCTGTTCACGTTGGGGTTTCTGATTCTGATCACATCTTCCCTCCTGTGGCCTCCGAGCCCCGCCCTGGACACCAGATCACCATGGCAACGTCTCAGAGCCCTGGCCTGTGGACCAGATCACCATGGCAACACATCCCTTACCTACCTCCTCTGCCATAGAAGGAAGAGAGATACCGCCACACTGTCTATTTGGATGGGCTAGAAGTTTACAGCAATGCTTTTTCAGGAAATAGACTACACAAGTACTGTCAACTACTTCCTTTGTCATAGGATCCCAGCCTGGGTCTGTATCAACTACTTCCTCTGTCATAGGATCCCAGCCTGGGTCTGTATCAACTACTTCCTCTGTCATAGGATCCCAGCCTGGGTCTGTATCAACTACTTCCTCTGTCATAGGATCCCAGCCTGGGTCTGTATCAACTACTTCCTGTGTCATATGATCCCAGCCTGGGTCTGTATCAACTACTTCCTCTGTCATAGGATCCCAGGGGTCTGTATCAACTACTTCCTCTGTCATAGGATCCCAGCCTGGGTCTATATCAACTACTTCCCCTGTCATAGGATCCCAGCCTGGGTCTGTATCAACTACTTCCTGTGTCATAGGATCCCAGGGGTCTTCATGCCTAGAGGGATAGTTCTAGAGGGATAGGGGTTGTAAAGTTCTAGAATCATGGTGGTGGTTCTACAGTGCTAGAGGGATGGGGGTTGTAGAGTTCGAGAATCATGGTGGTGGTTCTACAGTTCTAGAGGGATGGGTGTTGTAGAGTTCTAGAATCATGGTGGTGGTTCTACAGTTCTAGAGGGATGGGGGTTGTAGAGTTCTAGAATCATGGTGGTGGTTCTACAGTTCTAGAGAGATGGGGGTTGTAGAGTTCTAGAATCATGGTGGTGGTTCTACAGTTCTAGAGGGATTGGTGTTGTAGAGTTCTAGAATCATGGTGGTGGTTCTACAGTTCTAGAGGGATGGGTGTTGTAGAGTTCTAGAATCATGGTGGTGGTTCTACAGTTCTAGAGGGTTGGGTGTTGTAGAGTTATAGAATCATGTTGGTGGTTCTACAGTTCTAGAGGGATAGGTGTTGTAGAGTTCTAGAATCATGGTGGTGGTTCTACAGTTCTAGATGGATGGGGGCTGTAGAGTTCTAGAATCATGGTGGTGGTTCTACAGTTCTAGAGGGATAGGAGCTGTAGAGTTCTAGAATCATGGTGGTGGTTCTAGAGTCAGCAAATTCTTGTCCTGAAAGCCACCATGTTGCCACATCTGTACTGACCCTCCCATCATCGCATCACATACTCTCCACATCATTATCATCAGCTGGTAGATTATGGTGGTGTGATGGGAGGGGCTTGTGACACACATTCCACCAGGAACCAAATCAGATTAGATTATGCATTTGGGTCAGAATCCTGCTGGACTCTGTGGGGATTATAATCTGACGTAAGGGAGGGAGGGTCGGCAGGGGAACAGACAAACAGACAGTCCACAACATTACAGTAAATTGCAGGACTACAGTATAGCTGTTAGTTTGTGTTTGTTATTCTTACACAACCAGCACAGCATTAAAGTATTACAGCTGTGTTCCAACATGTTGAGGATGTTCAACATTAAAGTATTAGAGCTGTGTTCCTACATGTTGAGGATGTTCAACATTAAAGTATTAGAGCTGTGTTCCAACATGTTGAGGATGTTCAACATTAAAGTATTACAGCTGTGTTCCTACATGTTGAGGATGTTCAACATTAAAGTATTAGAGCTGTGTTCCTACATGTTGAGGATGTTCAACATTAAAGTATTAGAGCTGTGTTCCTACATGTTGAGGATGTTCAACATTAAAGTATTAGAGCTGTGTTCCTACATGTTGAGGATGTTCAACATTAAAGTATTAGAGCTGTGTTCCTACATGTTGAGGATGTTCAACATCAAAGTATTAGAGCTGTGTTCCTGCATGTTGAAGATGTTCAACATTAAAGTAGAGCTGTGTTCCTGCATGTTGAGGATGTTCAACATTAAAGGACTGAGGGTTGTGTTGAGGATGTTCAACATTGTACAGCTGTGACATGTTGAGGATGTTCAACATTGTATTAGAGCTGTGATGTTGAGGATGTTCAACATTGTATTACAGCTGTGTTCCAACATGTTGAGGATGTTCAACATTAAAGTATTAGAGCTGTGACATGTTGAGGATGTTCAACATTAAAGTATTAGAGCTGTGTTCCAACATGTTGAGGATGTTAAAGTATTAGCTGGTTGTGTTGAGGATGTTGTATTACAGCTGTGACATGTTGAGGATGTTGTGTTAGAGCTGTGTTCCAACATGTTGAGGATGTTCAACATCAAAGTATTAGAGCTGTGTTCCTGCCTGTTGAGGATGTTCAACATTAAAGTATTAGAGCTGTGTTCCTACATGTTGAGGATGTTCAACATTAAAGTATTAGAGCTGTGTTCCTACATGTTGAGGATGTAGGACTGTAGGGTTGTGTTGAGGATGTTGTAGGACTGTAGGGTTGTGTTGAGGATGTTGTAGGGTTGTGTTGAGGATGTTGTAGGACTGTAGGGTTGTGTTGAGGATGTTGTAGGACTGTAGGGTTGTGTTGAGGATGTTGTAGGACTGTAGGGTTGTGTTGAGGATGTTGTTGGACTGTAGGGTTGTGTTGAGGATGTTGTAGGACTGTAGGGTTGTGTTGAGGATGTTGTAGGACTGTAGGGTTGTGTTGAGGATGTTGTAGGACTGTAGGGTTGTGTTGAGGATGTTGTAGGACTGTAGGGTTGTGTTGAGGATGTTGTAGGACTGTAGGGTTGTGTTGAGGATGTTGTAGGACTGTAGGGTTGTGTTGAGGATGTTGTAGGACTGTAGGGTTGTGTTGAGGATGTTGTAGGACTGTAGGGTTGTGTTGAGGATGTTGTAGGACTGTAGGGTTGTGTTGAGGATGTTGTAGGACTGTAGGGTTGTGTTGAGGATGTTGTAGGACCCTAGGGTTTGTTGTCTGTTGTAGGACTGTAGGGTCCTTGTTGAGGATGTTGTAGGACATTGTGGAGGACAGGACTGTAGGTTGTGTTGAGAATGCCAGGACTCAGGGTTGTGTTGAGGATGTTGAGGACTGTAGGGTTGTGTTGAGGATGTTGTAGGACTGTAGGGTTGTGTTGAGGATGTTGTAGGACTGTAGGGTTGTGTTGAGGAATGAGGACTCCAGGGTTATCTTGCCATGTTTAACTGTAGGGTTGTGTTGATGTTGCCTGTGTTGAGGATGTTCTAGGACTGTAGGGTTGTGTTCTGATGTTGTAGGACTGTAGGGTTGTTGAGGATGTTGTTAGGACTGTAGGAGGGTTGTGTTGAGGATGTTGTAGGACTGTAGGGTTGTGTTGAGGATGTTGTAGGACTGTAGGGTTGTGTTGAGGATGTTGTAGGACTGTAGGGTTGTGTTGAGTGATGTTGTAGGACTGTTGGGTTGTGTTGAGGATGTTGTAGGACTGTGTGTTTAGGATGTTTAGGAAGGGTGTGTTGAGGATGTTGTAGGACTGTAGGGTTGTGTTGAGGATGTTGTAGGACTGTAGGGTTGTGTTTAGGTTAGGACTGTAGGGTTGTGTTGAGGATGTTGTAGGACTGTAGGGTTGTGTTGAGGATGTTGTAGGACTGTAGGGTTGTGTTGAGGATGTTGTAGGACTGTAGGGTTGTGTTGAGGATGTTGTAGGACTGTAGGGTTGTGTTGAGGATGTTGTAACCCTGTTTCTTGTCTGTATGGAAGTAGCGGTCCTTGTACCTAGCATCGAGCATTGTGGAGACACAGTAAAGAGGCTCAAAGAGAATGCCACCGAATCACTTGGTAGTGTGAACCGGGGCTCGAGGTGCTCCACCAGTCGACAAAAGCCAACATAACCCACGACAGAGACCGGTGGGTTGTCAAGGGCAATGAACTCCATTATCTTGCCATTAATGGGTTTCGCCTTTGAGTTGTCTCCTTCTGAAATGTTCTTACTCTTTCATCTGACTTTCAACTAGTTGTTGAAAGTATGTTCAGTTGTTGGAAGTGTGTTTAGTTGTTGGAAGTGTGTTTAGTTGTTGGAAGTGTGTTTAGTTGTTGGAAGTGTGTTTAGTTGTTGGAAGTGTGTTCAGTTGTTGGAAGTGTGTTTAGTTGTTGGAAGTGTGTTTAGTTGTTGGAAGTGTGTTTAGTTGTTGGAAGTGTGTTTAGTTGTTGGAAGTGTGTTTAGTTGTTGGAAGTGTGTTTAGTTGTTGGAAGTGTGTTTAGTTGTTGGAAGTGTGTTTAGTTGCTGGAAGTGTGCGCTTCAGTTTTTTAGTAGTCGCTGAAGGTCTGGGGGTGATGCACTTTCAAATGAGTAATTAGGTTTGTGGTATTGAAAGATTTAATTTTCTCCCCTCAGGAAATAATAGCAGCACAGCATATGGCCATTTTGCTATCTTCCTTTGAAACTTCCAGATCGATGCACACAGCAGACATCGTGGGCTAGAAGAAGATGGTCTATCTCATCATTCCAGTTCCATCATAGGGGCTAGAAGAAGATGGTCTATCTCATCATTCCAGTTCCATCATAGGGGCTAGAAGAAGATGGTCTATCTCATCATTCCAGTTCCATCATAGGGGCTAGAAGAAGATGGTCTATCTCATCATTCCAGTTCCATCATAGGGGCTAGAAGAAGATGGTCTATCTCATCATTCCAGTTCCATCATAGGGGCTAGAAGAAGATGGTCTATCTCATCATTCCAGTTCCATCATAGGGGCTAGAAGAAGATGGTCTATCTCATCATTCCAGTTCCATCATAGGGGCTAGAAGAAGATGGTCTATCTCATCATTCCAGTTCCATCATAGGGGCTAGAAGAAGATGGTCTATCTCATCATTCCAGTTCCATCATAGGGGCTAGAAGAAGATGGTCTATCTCATCATTCCAGTTCCATCATAGGGGCTAGGTTAGGAATGCTGTGTTGCATCATTCCAGTTCCATCATAGGGGCTAGGTTAGGAATGCTGTGTTGCATCATTCCAGTTCCATCATAGGGGCTAGGTTAGGAATGCTGTGTTGCATCATTCCAGTTCCATCTTCAAAATAAAAGGAGGGCTCGGCGCTCAGGTTAGGAATGCTGTGTTGCATCATTCCAGTTCCATCATAGGGGCAAAGGTTAGGAATGCTGTGTTAAAAGCATCATTCCAGTTCCATCATGGGGGCTAGGTTAGGAATGCTTGTTAATCACATGGCCTGATATCATTGTTTTCCTGGCCGATATCATTGGTTAATAACAGACAAGCTGTCATCTTCAAAATAAAAGGAGAAACCATCTTTCTCTGGTCAGATCACCATCTTAGGCTCAGATGTAAAAATATTAATGTCTACGTTTGGACAGACAAGCTGTCTTCATCAG